>NW_026937931.1:0-8088 GCF_032062105.1 Saccostrea cuccullata | reverse complement strand
CGTTTTGTTGATTGCTCCGTTATTTGATAGATACATGACATGTTTTATGCAGAAATCCTGTTCAATATCGTCACTGCATCATATCAGTATTTGCATATTCCTTTTTTGTTTACAAGCCTTCTTCTTTGGCAGCCATTTTCCTGAAAAGTTGTTTCCGGGTAAATGTGACATCGTGGGTCAAGGACACCAGATTTTCCACATTCTAAGTACCGTTACCCAGGCGACCCAGATCCGGGCTGTTATCGTGGACATGGAGTCCGGACACTCCGACCACACTGACCCCGTGATCTCAGAACTCCTTGTTTACGGCGTCTTGCTGATGACCTTGTCACTACTCACCTTCCTGTATGCACGTAGATTTAGACTCAACAGAAAACTTTAGTTTGGTGATATTGTTAATTTTGATGCATGTATTTTTAATCACGACAAAAACTCTTTTTATTTTGTACCAAGTTATTTTATCACTTGAATCCGAAGAGTCTTTCAGTTACTTTTCTAGTCCGATGCGTAATATCGGTGTCTTTTGATGAAATGTTTCTTGCTGTTCTATTACACCGTTTCTCGAGAGCCAATATCCTGTGATATATATACATGTACAATGTATGACATTTGTAAACAGTAATTTAAATACAAGACTGACATTAAATGGGTCATCGTTTAATCAACTGGAAAAATTTGTTGATTCGAATTCAAGTTGGTTTATATACCAATGTTGGTACGAATACAGAGATGGAGAGGGGTTCACGCACAATTTATGGTTGTGACCGATCGTAAGTTTTGAATTTACTGGGTGGCAGAAAGAAAGCTAAATTTACAACACGACAATCGTTCTACTTAACAAGGAGGAGGGATTGATTCACATGCAACACAGATTTTTTTTTTTACTTTTTGTACACTCTAGTGTTTCAAATAATATTTTATACCCCTGTAATCGAAGACTCGGGGGTATATATAGTTTTTGTCCTTTCCTTATGTCTGTTTGTCCGCAAAATTTTTAACCTTGTCCATAAATTTTGATTGGTTAGAGATGTGTTTTTGTCCCAATATATTTGACCTCTTGTCCTTGGAGTTTTACCCACTTTTGCAAAATTTAACTAAGGTTTAACCTTGGTCATAACTTTTGAATAGTGTAGCAAGGGATTCCATATTCAATATGTATACGTATGTATTTCCATTTTGACGAAGCATTTCCATAGATTTAAATATTTTTGACATTTTAATCTTGACCTTTGAGTTTGACGATCTGCAAAACTGTAGCTCTCCGAAAAAATATATTGACAGACTGGAGAGCTACAGTGCTACACACTGAAAAAACTATATTTATTGCGCACAAAAAAGTGCGCTGTTTCTCGATTTATTTCTCCATGTTTTTAAACGGTCAACTGAAAATATTATAAACTATGTGTTCTTAACATAATTATTATTTCACTTATTCCTCGAAAAAAACATCCCTTATAATTGTTGACAATAGCCGTCCTGGCCCTGAAATTAAGATCATCGAAAAATTCGTCTATTTATACTAGTACTGTCACTTTGGTTTGCAAGATAATCGGCCTAACACGCATAGTGCAGATGTCGACTACGAGAGTACTTCACAGAGGAGAAAGAAATTTTTTTTACGATTGAGGTAAAAATTTGGAAGAATTAATCCAGAACTAAGCGCACTTTTTTGTGTGCAATAAATTTACAGTTTTTACATTGGGTGGCACTGTAGCTCTCCGGTCTGTCAATATATTTTTTCGGAAATCTACAGTTCTGCAGCTAGAGTTTGACCAGCTTTTAAAAATCTTTAAACTTGGTCATAACGTTTGAAAAGTAAGTACTTATTCATGTTTCATAGGTTATAATCCTTGTGACAAGACTTTTCCTTAAATTTCAACCTTTTTCACCTAGGAGTTTGACCTACTTTTGGAAAACTTTAACCTTGGTCGTAACTTTTGAGATGTTGGAGCTAGGCCTTTTTATTCCACATGTACATTTTTTATGATTCCTTGGGTACCTTTAGTTTGACCCTTTGACCTAAACTGTGGAGTTTGACCCACATTTAAATAAAAACTTTGACCTTGGCCAGACATTTTAAATGATTTGTGCTTGGACTGTCCTATTTCACATGTATACTTATTGAGACAAATCCTGTCATTGAGTAACAACATCTTTTTATCTCTTGGCCGTGACCTTGGAGTTTCACTTGCAATCGAGAAACTGTAACATTCGCCAAAAGCTGGCATAGATGGGCATCAGTGTTTCACAAAAGTATCTTGTTGCACTCTTCTGGTCAGTAGTATTTGTGTCAATAAATTAAAATACAAGTGTTGTGTTTAATCATTATGAAAAATAAAACTGATTTTTTAGAAGGGTTTATAGATGCTGGTCGCCGATTCCTCGGGAACTGTTAACATCGGATGCAAATTTTTCAAGGATTTATAATTAATATACTAGTAATTGAATCTAGAAAGAGTAATCTAGCCGAATTCATGTTGTTCAGTGTTAAAATCATTTCTATTAGAGAAAAACGCTGGATATGTAATGACCACAAAGCCATAATTACATTTAGTACTTAAAAAGTTCAAAAAGATTTTTTTAATTGAATAAAAAAAAATTTGAAACTCCAGTAGAAGAAAACGGATGAAGCAACTAATTTAAAAAAAGAAACGAAGAATAGAATTCGATAATCACCGGTATGCCTTATGTGGCATTGGTCATGCACGAAGAGACGCTTGTCTCGAAAATATTTTCTCATTTCTATGGTATAGTTTCAGTTAGCAAAACTCAAAATTGCTGGGAATATGGAGAACATAGGAGAAAACTCTTTATATTAAAACACAATATACTGGGAATTCCATCTCGTTTTTTAAGCAGTTCCTCACTTTGTATCCAAGGAAAAGTAAGTAATCATGCCTGACAGATGCTACATTGTAGATTATTTTTGTCAAGTTTAGCTTCCACTTCTGGTCATTAAATCAATACAAGCCTCCCATTCCAGCAAGTCTATGGATTTTGTGTCATTTTGGCTCTCGCCTACATGCACGCTAATAGATTACTTTCATTGTAAGTAATTGTTCCAGGAAGAATGGTAAAGGTTATCTATAATTCAGAGATGGGTTGTGACGTAACCGGGTTCATGAATGATACTTGACGCTTGTGACGACATATAGTTGTACATGATTGGATAGGAAAATTGGGACACTCTTATTATTATTTGGTTATCTGGCGTCATAGTTAATTTAGTTATATTTCGAACTTCTTTCAGTGCCCTTTTTATTTTATTCGCTACTACATTTACCCTTACAAGTATTTGACTATAGGTACTGCAAAAAAGTGGAAAAGGGGGGAGTGTTGGCTTTTCTTTTCGATTAACATTTTCCACAGTAAATCTACGTTTGAAAACAACGCGTACATATAAAGATAGAAAGCAAACCAATTTGTTTTGCTGAGTCTATAATCTCACACACTACTAATTTTATCAGAAATAGTTTCCGTCGTCCTTCATCGGGAACAGTTCAGACTAGTATTCAAGTTCCATTGGCGTCGGAATGGGGGGGGGGCTAGGATGGGGCTTAGCCCCCCTCCCAAACTTTTTTTTGCAAAAATGGACATAAAATAGGCATTGGTAGATAAGAAAGGCATAGCCCCCCCTTTCAACAGGCACGTTGCAGTGTAGTCGAAGAAGGGTAAGTAGTATAGTGTTTGAAAAAAAAAATGTACTGAAAGAAGTTCAAGCCTCTTTGGTTTAGGCGGCCTGATTTCCCCAAGTTTTTTTTTATTAAATTATACAATTTTTTTTCAAAAATTGTTTGAATTCGTAAATGTGATGGTTATGACGCAGCTGGGTAAAGATTCCCCGCAATACCAGGGGTCCTAATATTCTTGCAGATATTTCGGACTAGGGTCCTTTAGTCCTTTGGTTCAACGGCAACTTGTTGAGCCAGGACTCCTTGCATTGCGACTGCCGAGGATGATTTAGTATTAATTTTTCAATTAAAATGAGTGTATGACCAAGAGTGGCAGTCTGCCTGACATTTTGCAGATTTTATATGTAAAGAACTATATATATGTCAGAAAGGACTACATGTAACTTTTCATTATTTCTAAAGGTATGTCTCTCGTGAAAGAAGATGGGAGGATAAACGGATGAAGTGCCTATAGTGCGACAAACATGATGTGAAAAATTAAATCCCAACTGTATCCTAATTTTCTTTGATATTTCATGTAACATTAAAGTACATGCACTTACGTAAAATCTCTACAATTTACAAAAATCTCACAATATGAGTGGATCTTCGCTCCATTTTTTTTTAAAGATAATCCTAAAAGTTTGCAATAAAATATACATTTTCTGGTTTACAAAAACATGGAGCAAAGATCCATCAAGCCCACTATACCTTAAATTTACACTTTTATGACCAAAAATTCGCATCTTTCCGAGAAATACTTCAAGTCCATTAAGTCAAGGGTCACATCACAAAAATGATTTAAATGCCCTAATTTTTCATGTGCTATGTCTGGTCCAGACTAGTGCCATGTAGTGTAGTGGTTAGAGAGTTAGTCTCAAAGCAAGATGATACTTCGGATTTTTATTGCTTAGAGTTCGAATACCATCTTGATCTTATATTTTATTAAAAGAATAATTTTTTTCCGAGGATTTTTTTTCTCTCAGAAAAGGATTGTTTCTCGTAATTTTATAAATTTCAATAATGAGAACTTAATTAAAATACTAAATTCACATACTGAATATGATTTCTTATATTTCTGAAGCTATAGGCATTCTGCACGCCTTGTTCCTCCATCTTCTTTGTTTGAAAGATGACTCACTTATGATGGCCATTTGCCTTTTAAAGCAAGCGTATGAAAAATACACATCCAGGCCTTTTTTTTTTTTTATCGGAAATTAAATTCCGAGATCAGCTTGACTTCTAAGTTTTCGAGCAGCCAATCAGATTTGGTTTAACATAGTATCTAAGGCGCGTGTTGCTATTGACAAAACATGGCAGGTGTCTGGACAAGTTATCGTTAAAATTTTGTACAGGTTCTTTTTAATAGATTTCAATTAATATTGTAATTGAAGACATATGACACATTGAAGGTAATGAAGAAGCTAATAAACGTTTTTAATGAATGCTAGATTTTTTTAAAAGAGAAACTAGTCACGGATGTATGTATCATCATTGCATTAATATAGGCTTTTGACTATGTATAGAAAGACAAAAGTATAGATAAACATATACAGGCCATAATCATATATTTTAAGATATTGCATAATTGCTGAACTTTTTACAATATGATGAGCTCTTTGGGTGTATAAAAGAGCATAACAAGAGCGTATGAATCAATTTCGATGTGTTTTTTTAAAATGTATGCTTTTTTACTCAAAATACGACTAGTTTTATTTTGGTAATTTCAGTGACAGAATGACAGCTGGATCAATCCCAGTACCTTCTATTATTCCTATTAGGACACCTTTACCTGGGCGGTCCAAACTCTCCATTGACAGTAACACCAAAATTGAACTTTCAATAGGTATGTCTCTGTTCGTATGAAAATCACTAAGAAAAGGTCATTCTTACTGCAGGTCTGTAGCTTGCTGGTCTAAAAAATTGGAATAAATGACCAGAGAGGTACAGTAGTACCCGTTGAAAAAAAAAGGGAAAGGCATTGTTTAATTATATTTTTCCATATACAGTATTGTATTAAAGCTGTCATGTCAAAATATTTCTCATGATGTCACTGTTTTCTTAATAATATATTCTTTTAATACGTAAACAAATACATTTTCCAAAATCATTGTTTAAGCTGGCTAAAATTCATTATAAATTTGACGTCACTTTAAAAATCTTCAGAACCAATGAGTGAGAAAGGAAAAATAAAAAATCAAGAATTTCAAGAGAATGTTGTTTACTCGTCATTTACATGAAATATACTGTAATTATGTTCCCCAAACGAAGTTGGGGAACATATTGTTTTTACTCTGTTTCTTATTATTATTATTATTTTTCTTCTCGGGAAAATTTTGTCCGCGAATGATCTTGTAAACTACACATCCGATTTAGGTGAAATGTTTTTAGGGTCAGTAGACATGTTATGTAGATTTGCGGAATCAAGGTCATTTTGCGCGCACGTGCTTGCAAGAGCGCGCACGTGCAAAACTTGAAATTACCAATATATAATGGATAAAACCGTAACTTTTCTATTTTTTGACAAAATGTTTTGAAACTCATAATGTAAGGATATATTAGTATTATGCACAAGATGACATGGTCAAAATAGCAAGATCGCACGCGCATGCACGTGCGCTCTGCTCTGATTGGCTGAAACTAAAGTCTCAATATCTTTTTTGTCTGTTGATAAAATCATTTGAATGAACATAGTCATACATTAGGAAGATCTACAGCCTGTAATATAAGAATTATCATGAAAGCATGTGCATGCACGTGTGCTTGCAAGAGCTCGCACGTGCAACATGAGAAATGTCCAACATAATTGATACAGATGTAACTATTTAAATTATTGATGAAATGCTTTGAAACTCATATTATAAGTATATATTAGAAGCATAGACAAGATGACATGGTCAAAAAAGCAAGATCTCACGCGCATGCACGTGCGCTATGCTCTGATTGACTGAAACTAAAGTATCAATATCTTTCTTGTTTGTTGACGAAATCCTTTGAAATTTCAAACATGGGCATGTATTAGGATATCCTACAATAAGATATATAGCAATTATCATGAAAACGCGTGCATGCACATGCGCTGCAATCTGAATGGCTTATGCTTTAAATAGCTATAACTCCCTTGGTTTTCAACCAAACAGGATGGGATTTGGAACATAGATAGATATAATGGACTTCTACAAGGTGGTATGGTAATCATGCACATGCATACACGTGCGTGTACGTGCACTGCAATCTGATTGGCTGAAACTTTAAACAGCTATAACTCCCTTGGTTTTCAACCAAACGGGGTGGGATTTAGAACATAGTTAGATGTAATGGACCTCTACAAGAAGGTACTGTCATCATGCTCATGTATGCACGTGCTTCCACGTGAAATGAGTGAAATCAAAAATACAGTTTAATGAGCGTTTTTTTCTTATTACTTTTGGATTAATTACTTTAATATTAAGTATATTAAAATATATAGATTGTATAGACAAGATGATTGGTCATTACGCACATGCATTCACATGCGCACGCGTGGAATTCTAAAGTTTGAATGAACTTGGTACTTTCTGGGTAAATGTTGTTAAAGCCTCAAATGCATATTATAGAGTTTGTCTTATTTAATGAAGCTTACAGGGAATGTGGCACCAAAAGGAAGTTGGGGAGCGTTTGGGGAACATCTGTAACGGTCCCCGTTACAATTAGCACTAGTTATTTGTGCATCATGTTGGTTTATTGCTTAATGATGATTTTTAGTAAATCTGTTTAATAGTAAAAACAACAGATACATCTCAAACTATCTGCATACAGGGGATAAATGCAATTTTCAGTTGCTAAAATTAAAGCAAAGTGGAATATATACTTTGAAAAATAACTCTTTTTTTCAAGGTTCCTCCAAAACCTACATGCATAGTTGATGTTAAATGTAACACTATCTTTGGAGAGCCTATTAGACCTATGGACCAGAAATTTCTACAATAAAAAAAATTTCACTCATTTTTTACTTGCAGAAATATAGTCGAATGTGCTTTTTGCATGACTTGTACATGCAGTTTTTTTGTGGAAGTAGTAGAAGAATATTTAAGGAAGAAATGGTTAACAGCTAACTTCATTCAAATTTTTTTTTTTTTTAAATTTGAAGAAAATCTGTGTTTTATCTGCTATCAACATTTTTCTTTGCAATCCTTAAAAAAGGATATTTGAACACTTACATTTTATTTAATCATAGATGGTAAGCAAGATGTTACAATATATTACACAATAAATGGAACAAAACCAGATCCATTTCCCAAGGTTGGAGTGGAGAGATGTACAATGCAGTACATTGGTCCGTTTACACTGCCGGCTGGGAAGCAGACTGTCAAGGCAGTAGCAGTTTCTAAGTAAGCTGATAAGTCACTTGATCTATACATAACAGATGACTACTAAA
>NW_026937930.1:0-8107 GCF_032062105.1 Saccostrea cuccullata | reverse complement strand
CTCTTTAAATACTCAGTGTTGCTATGGTCAGATATATGTTGCTAAGGAAAAATATTAATTTTTTTAAAAATATTAAATTGGTGTAAAATGTAATCAAATTATTTATTAAAAATTTGTATAAACAATTTTTAAATGAATATAAGTTTATTAAATGAAAAAATAGATCAATTTCTGTCTTAACACTATACTGTTGCTATGATCTGATTAAGGTTGCTAGACCATTTTCAATTTGTATATGCTGTATTGTTTTTGTTTTCAAATTCTTTTTATTGGATACCTGTCAATTTTAAAGATAACCACTCTCCTAATAATTAAATTTTAGCAAAATATTAGAGAGAGATTTCACTAATTTGTTACACCACCTTTCACCATTTATACTCCTTTCCATAAAGTTAGTGGAACAATGTCCTTAAATTTGCTTCTTGATTTTATTTATAACTATGGTAGATCAAAATCCCAGACCAAAATTACATAAATATTGCATCTAAGGATGCACACTATTAGATTATCCGTTTACATTCCCATAACTATTCCTTTGGAGTATCATCAATAGTTTTTATTGATAATTCATGAATAATAAAATGTCTATTCAGCTCTGTTGCTATGGACCTCATTTGGTTGCTATGCACAGAATATGATCAATGCATAAATTACAGTATATATATATATTTTTTTTTAAGAAAAAAAGATTTTTCAACTTATTTATACTTATAATACATGTTCTCCTTTATTTTTTTGTCATTATGTTTCGAAAATGTCTTGGTTGCTATGCAGTAAATTTGGTTGCTATGGGCACATTACAGGATTTTTATCCCAAAATTTCACTATATTTATTAATGATGCAAGAGTATGCTAGCTTTTATACATGCAATTGTATCAATTTGGAAGAAATTGAAAGTTTTCCTAAAATATTGGAAGTGAATTTTAAGCATTCTTTAAAGAATTCAAACATGAAATTGAACAGTTTTCCCACAAAAGTAGTAAAAATGCTTCTCAATTTTATATGTCAGTCTTGAAGATCAACATGTATTTTGCAAGAATAAAATTCATTTAAATGCTGAACCTGTTGTAGATTTTATATATGTTAGTTTTAACTTGACAGGTAAATATTTAAATTTTCACATTGTTAAGCTATATAGTATTTGTGTTGCCATGGCAACAGATGCATGTGTATTTAGATTTGCTTTGAAACTTTTTTGCACACTATATATCTTTAATAGTTTGCATAAAGTTTGTTGTTGGTGATATCAGTATTCTTTCTGAAAAAATATTCTTCCAAAAAAGTTAAAATTTAAGCTTTTTTTCCTTCACTTACGGTGGTTTCCATGGCAACACATAAGAAGGTAGATAAATAATAGTTTTGTTAGTCAAACATCATTTTCATATATGTGAAAGTTGTGTACAATGAACACTTTTTACAACCAATATAAGAAAACAGGAGGTTAAAATTTTAAGTTTCCATCTGAAGTTTGATGATTCGTGACATTCTCTCTTAATCTTTCATTTCCATGCGATATCTAAGCAAGATTTGCAATGAAATATTGACAACGGATTTTCCCGTTATTTCCCGATCATGACAAGGAGCACACGACGGGTGAGACCGGTCGGCAGGCGATGTTCACTCCTCCATGACACCTGATCCCACCTCTGATGTTTCGGAGGTCCGTGTTTGCTCTACTCCAATTCTGTATTGTTTTCCGGATATTTTTATTTTGAATATTGTTCGGTATCTCCTATGTTTCATACTATTGTTCCCCATGGCCCGTCCGCCCGCTTTAGAGAACTGCCCTTCCCCTCCAACCCTTACATCCCCGCATGCTCCTCTTCTCCCTCTGCTTAAAACTGTCTAAAATGTTAGATGTCACCAATCGGAGATAATGGATACTCAAGTATAAGATGAAAAAAATATTTATTATATTTCAGAACATCCAAAGAAAGTACAACAAATCATAAGGCAAATCTAAATGCATGCAATATTTTTGCTCCTTGTGATTAATTTTTGGGCAGGAATCTAATCCTAGATATGATGAAAAGATACTCTGAAAGCAAATTTTTGTTAAAGCCAAAGAATGATATGTATTTTAAATATTAGTTAGCAGTGAGCAACAGAACTGTCTCCATTGTTCATATCCTGAAAATTTTCATCAACAACAACAACAAAAAATAAAAAAAAAAAAAATAAGGGAGCAAGAAAAAACCACAAAATGCCATGTAAAGTTTAAATTGCAAAGAATTTGTCTATAAACATGTTGATGTCTCTACCTTCAACAAATCAGTCACAACTGAAGCCAAAAAAATGTTTGTTTTGAAATAAGTGTTCAAACTTCAAAATCATCCTATTATAGATGACAGCAGCAGGTTATTTGTCTCTTCTGTTCACAATATTTGTTAGTTTCTTTCAGTTTGAATTTCTTCGGAGAAGCTGTCTTCTTCTTTGTTCTGACAACTTATCCTTTCACTTCTTCAGAGGACCTTGCTCCATAAGAACTCTCTTAGTTTCTTCTGCAAAAAAAGAGGATTTTTTTTTAAACAAAAATGCTTTTTTTAAGTTAAATTAGCCAGATGAAGACTGATTTTGTCGTATTTAGTATATAACGTACCTTCCCATTTAAGGTAATCGTGTTCGTCGTCTAGATCCTGATTAGATGATCTTAACTTGTTCCAGGAATAGGAGGCAATTTAGGCACACTTCATTTGTAATTGATATTCATCATTACAGTCTTTTTAGTGACATCTGGAGGATGAGTGGCGTCCCCATGGGCTTCCATCGGAGTGACACAAAACATCATCTCTGGGAGAGTTTGAATGTCAATCTTCTTTTGATCTTGCGCTGTTTCTTTGTTGACCTCTTCTATCTTTTTGTAGGCGGCTTCCTCCTTCGTCAGATAGAATGCCAATTTTATTATTTTTTCTCTCAAGCAACTTTGGAACAAACCCATTTTGGTATCTTGACAACAAATTCGCGCTCTATACCAACTAAGCTATTATGATGTATAATACTGTTGATGACAGCCTTCAAACGTATAGTTGCTGTGACGCCGAATAATTATGACGTTATAGATATTCTAGTTACAAAGGGAAATATGAAATTGAAACTAAATTATTTTACTTTCATTTCAAAACATCTACTTTTATTTATAAGCGATTTCATGCTAACAGAGCAGCTTGGCCGAAGGTAGCTAAAGAACTGTAGCTCTCCTAAAAATATATATTTACAGACCTGAGAGCTACAGTGCTCCATTGAAAAAAAAACTGTATATTTAATGCGCACAAAAAAGTGCGCTGTTTCTCAATTTATTTCTCTGTGTTTTTAAAACTGTCCCTCAAAATATTACCAATCGTGTGTTCCTAACATATTCTTTCACTGTTTCCACAACAAAACATTCCTTATAATTGTTGTTAATAGCCCCTCTGGGTCTAAAATAAAGTCCTCAAAATTTTCGTTTATTACCCAGGATTGGCGTGACTATGTCGGCCAACATTTGTTAAAGGTTGTATGGTTGGCGTTGGGGGAACAACGTTGGGCCAACGTTGGACCAATGTTACCAAGTCAACCTTCTCGACCATGACGAAATTCCTATGTTGGCCCAACGTTGGTCCAACGTAAGCAACTTCCATTCACTTTAGTTTCCAAAGAAGGAAGGATCATGGCGTTGGCCCAACGTTGGACCAATGTTTATAATACACCCTTAAAGAAAGTGTATTTACAAGTTGGTAGTAGTATGTTGGCCCAACTTTGGCCCATTGTTTGTAATACACCCTTAAAGAAAGTGCCTTATCAAGTTTGTAGTAGTATGTTGGCCCAACGTTGGCACAATGTTTGTAATACATCCTTAAAGAAAGTGCCTTATCACGTTGGTAGTATTATGTTGACCCAACGTTGGCCCATTGTTTGTAATACACCCTTAAAGAACGTGTCCTATTAAGTTGGTAGTAGTATGTTGGCCCAACGTTGGCACAATGTTTGTAATACATCCTTAAAGAAAGTGCCTTATCAAGTTGGTAGTATTATGTTGGCCCAACGTTGGCCCATTGTTTGTAATACACACTTAAAGAACGTGTCCTATCAAGTTGGTAGTAGTATGTTGGCCCAACGTTGGCCCATTGTTTGTAATACACCCTTAAAGAAAGTGTTAAGAACGTGTCCTATCAAGTTGGTAGTAGTATGTTGGCCCAACGTTGGCACAATGTTTGTAATACACACAAGTGTTATTTTGTTTAGGTCTTTCAAAGATGGGATATTTATATTGGGCCAACGTTGGCCCAATTATTATACTTCCAACTAATTGATGGTGTTAATTTTATAATTAGCTGCTGAGCTTTACGTTGGGACAAGGTTGGCACATTCAGAAATAATTAAAAGGACTTTCTATGTCCATGCTTATCATTGGATGACTGCTTTTGTTTAGATATGATATTTTCAACATTTTAACTTTGCACTTAAGTGATCAAGCACCAAAGAGTGTTTTATTCTATTTTTTGAATTGTGTATATGCTTATTTATTTGTAAAAACCCAGATAGCGGAACAGATAGTTGGCCCAATCTTACATTATGGTTCTATTATCTATGTTGGGTTACCTTGATTGGGCCAACAATGGCCCAACATGGAATATTGATAGCTGGTTATGTATAATAGAGCGCTAATGTTGGGCTAACTCTTGGCATTATATTATAAAACTATAATCATGAGAGAAAATATTTGCTTGGGGATTGGCATCGGCCCTACGTTGGTCCAATATACCCATGAATCTTGAGCTGTGGATCATGGGTAGACAACAACCGGGCTACTTGTAATATCCGCGCCATTTTTAATCTGACACGAGCGAGCGTAATGAGACTGATACCTTGCATGTCTGCATCCACTTTGTTAGTATTAATAATATGTTTGCCTCGGCACAGCTGAATTAACGTTTAGTTTTAACGATAACATGTACAAATCTGTGTAAATCAGACACGGGGAAGTGCAGAGGCCAGGTGCTGTTGGGTCAACACTGTACAGATAGCATGCTAACATTGGGCCAACGTTGGGCCAATGTAATCGGTTACATCGGGCCAATGTTGGCAAATGGCATTGACCGAATTTAAGTTTGCTAATCGGCCCAATGTTGGCCCGATATGTTGGGCCAACGTTGGCCCAATGTAGAGTGTTATTTCTACAGATATTGGCCCAAAGTTGTGTTGCCGTTCAGGGGTTTTCTCCCTTGAGACAACTTGTGGGTCTCCCAATTCTGTATACTGGACAAAAGAACTATGAGTCAGGATTAAAGTTCCTAAAAATTTATTAATGCTTGTTGTATTTAATTTGCACGATGAATTATGGTTAGAACGGCACCTAGTGAAAATGGCACCTGGTGAAAACGGCACCTGGAATATGCAAAACGGCACTTGGTTAAAACGGCACTTAGTGAAAACGGCACTTGGTTAAAACGGCACTTAGAGAAAAAAGTATATAATAGTGTTATGATATATATTTCACATAAGTTCTTTTTAAGTCAAAATTTAATTTATTGACTTTAGAATTTTTTGTGGCTTCAATTTTGCTTTATTTTCAATCTATTTTTAAAGGTAGTATTTTTAAGCTATAACACAACAATATGTGGGATTTAGAATAATTATATTTGTAGTATAGTATTGATAATATGAAAAAAGAAATGGTGTAAATGATTTAAAAAAAAAAAATTACAGTAAGAGTCACTTTATCTCACATTTCTATCTAATTCTGTAGAAATTATTTTAACAATATCAACATTGTATATCTTCATTATAAAAAAACAAATGTTTTGTTCTTGTATACATGTACATGTTTATTATATTATTAAATGTTGTATGGCTACTCATATTTTATGTACAGTTGCGAGAGGATTATCTAAGTTTTTCTAACTTGTGTACAATCTATTTGACATTTTGTCGAGAAATACACAATAGTAGCTGTATATGATTGCAAATTGACGATCAACAGATTATTGAAGGGGAGGTGTGAAATGGTCTTTTGTTTCCTAAACCTACAAGTGTATTCTTAGTAAACATACTCTAACTGGCTTCTAATTAGTCAACTGTGACTGGCAACCCCCAAAACAGAGTAGTATACATATTTGCAACACTATAATTTTTTTAATTTCAAAGGATCATAATAATATAATTGGGATTTGATCTCTTTTGTAGTAAATAAATATATATGATTTAAAATATAAATACATTTTAAAAATCTAACCCCTGTACAAAAGTATAATAATTTTCAAATGAATCAGTTTAATTTTTTTCCTAGAATATTTTTTAAACTTTTTATCAACAATAATATACACATTTATTACTATAAATGTAACAAAAATCTAACCCCTGTACAAAAGTATAATAATTTTCAAATGAATCAGTTTAATTTTTTTCCTAGAATATTTTTTAAACTTTTTATCAACAATAATATACACATTTATTACTATAAATGTAACATAAAGATCCATTTTCTGTATAAACAATATCAAATTCTCTAAATAAAAAAAGTACCGTTCTGACTTTTCCAAAGTGCCGTTTTGACTACTCTCAAGTGCCGTTTTGCATATTTCCTAAGTGCCGTTTTCACCAGGTGCCGTTTTGACTTGTGGATAATTACCGAGGGAAACATTCATAATACTTATCGCTGATGGACTTCGTAAGCATAAACAAAACAATCATGAACATTTTAAGTGTGACTTGGGAGTGCATTATATCGAGGAAATTCGGGTGTCACTAATTACCGACCTCGTCCCAATTATGTACTTGGTAAATATACAATTGTCAATGGAATTAAACATACAATAAATTAAACATTAATTTGTCGTTTTATGGACCAGTATATATTGCAGGGAGTTTTTGTTTAACTTGTACTATGTATTTCCACAGAAAATGTTACTTATACAGTAACGGGAATTTCGGAACCGTAACATTGCCCCAACATTGGCCCAATGAATGCGACATTGTTGGCGAAACGTCAACAAGAACATTGGGCCGATGTTGGCAAATGACGTTAGCCCAGTGTCATTTTCTCCTTTGCCCAATGTTAGCCCGATATATTGGACCAACATTGGGGCCCAAAGTTATAAACATTTAATTGTTACAAATCTGTATATTAACAAATCTGAACGTCTCTACAATCAGAAATAAATCTACAACCAATCCTTCTTGAAAAATCAAGCTAGCTAAAATAAATTTTAAATTCTTATAATTTATCAAAACAAAATAAATTATCAGTGATTATGTTCCCCAAACGGAGTTTGGGAACATATTGTTTTTACTCTGTTTCTTATTATTATGTTCCCCAAACGGAGATTGGGAACAAATTGTTGTTACTCGGTTTCTTATTATTATGTTCCCCCAAAAAAGTTGGGGAACATATTTTTTTTACTCTGTTTCTTATTATTATTATTATTATTATGTTCCCCAAACGAAGTTGGGGAAATTTTGTTTTTTCTCTGTTTCTTATTATTATTATTATTATTATTATTATTATTATTCTTTTTTCTTTTTATTTCTTCTCCGGTACTTTTTTGTCCGGAAGTGTTCTCAGAAACTGTTCACCAAACTAAGTTAAAACCTTTTTAGGGTTAGTAGGCATGTTGTGTAATGTGCCGAACAAAAGGCTTTTGGGCATTGCATGCACGTGCGGGCGCTAATAGTAAAAAATGATATATTCAATATGGTTGTAACTTTTATATTTTTTGATAAAATGTTTTGAAACTCATTATATAAAGATATATAAGTTGTGTAGTAAGATGACATGGTCAATTTTCAGAACTCACGCGCATGCACGTGCGCTTTTCTCTGATTGGCTGAAACAGAAATTCAAAATTTTTTTTTGTTTTATGATGGAATGGTTTGAAATTTCTAACATAGACATGCATTAGGATGTACTACAATGTGATATATAAAATTTTTCATGAAATCACGCGCATGCACGTGCGCTGCAATCTGATTGGCTGAAACTTTAAATGAGTATAACTCCCTTGGTTTTCAACCAGACAGCATGGGATTTACAACATAGATAGACATAAAGGACTCCTACAGGATGGTATGGTAGCTTCACATGCATGCATTGGGGCAGTCCGCTTTGCTCTGATTGGCTGAAACAAAAAT
>NW_026937929.1:0-8139 GCF_032062105.1 Saccostrea cuccullata | reverse complement strand
AGAAAACGACCTGAAAAAAAGGTGGTTGAATTTTGTTCTTATGTATTGAGCGCATCCCTACTTTTGAACGATTTTTTGAGGAAAAAAAGTGCGCACAATGCCCAACATTAAAATTTCTGATGAACCCAATCAAATTATACAAGGAAACCACTTTGAACTACGAACAAAACTGTTTAGGAAAACTGTCTTGTGTAATAAATGCACAGGCGTAGGAAGCAAATTGAAAGTGGGGGGGGGCGTTAAGCAACAAAAAAGGTTAACCCTAATTATCAATACCTATATTATGTCTATATTTGCAAAAAAGTTGGGGGCTAAGCACCCCCCAGTTCCGACGGCAATGAATGTTAACATTATTTTCAAACACTTGGATCTAAAATGCTTATCTCTCTCTCTCTCTCTCTCTCCGTAGCTTTTCCCTTATTTATTAGCCTTTTACAATGTCTCAGAACTTTTTCTTCGGACTTTCTATTTTACAAAATTTGACGATGTCCTTTTAGGAACCTTAGTGTAAGAACTATTTCATTAATACTAAAAGTATAATACATTTTTGAAAAAATTACGCGAGACAGAGTGCTTGCGAAAATATGATTCTCGCATATATTAGTATTCCTATGGATTATATAAAGCAATCGCCACAATTCGTGAAAATTTTGTCTCGCTCATAAAGAGGCAATGACTATCACACAAAAATAAGGTGTCACGAAAATTTAGTGATCTACAGTAATCATATGTACACAGCTTAGACCGGTCATTTACGTAGTCTGGCAAGATGACTACCCCTTCAAGACGGCTAAACAACAGGAAACCCTAAGAGGCCATATTCAGTTTTTCACACCTGACACCTGACTTCTCGTGGGTAGGCTATTTTTCACACCTCCGGCCGGTCATTATTACCCCTCTGGCAAATGACAAATAAATTTCTTGCAATCAAAAAGTGGCCGGTATGATGAGGGGAAATTTCCTATGTTTCTTTGCTTTTGTTCTTGGGAAAGTGGCCGGTGTCCGGTTTTCAGGGGTGACCGGTTTTATGAGAGTTTACATGTAAAGAAATGTTAAGAAATGTTAAGAATTTTGCCGGGACTTAAAAATTTGGCCGATGTTCAGGGAGAACCGGTTTCCAGAGGGGCCGGTTTGGAGAAGTTTCACTGTAGATATCTAAAAAAGGAAAACAGTTATGAAAAGCTACAAGTCTGCACTATCTTTAATGAAATTCTCATTAATTTTTTAGTTTAAGGCCCATTTCGATGGTTTGTGGCTTTAGCTCTTTTTGGTACATTCGAAATAAAACAGACCGTCAGACGTTATGCATATTGTCACAAATGGTCACACTAAATGCATGACCTATCAAAGACCTGAAAGATCTGTTTGGAGATTTTTTTTTCTTTAGATCAAAGGGAGATTCTTCAAAGGTAAAACCTTCAACATCCGCTGTTAAGTTCTAAAATGGATTTATTAACTTCTCAGTCCTTTAACTGTTTTCAAAACAGCGCAATTCGTAAAAATAACAGATTTTTTCCCCTAATTAACATCGCATGGTATTAATCATATTAATCATCTAATTTACTCTAGAGCAAATACTAAGTCATTCAAAAAACATTAGAATGAAATAAAAAATTAATTAAAACTAAATAAACATTGTTCCTCATATCAGTATTTGAGAAAAAATATCTCAAGTTCGTAACGGAAATAAATAGAAAAATTAGACCAATTAGTTTTATATAGAATTATATAGGAAAATTCTTTGAAAATCTTCTTCCCAAGAACAGCAAAGCCATAATTGCTCATATTCAGATTGAAGCATCCCCAGGTAGTGTAGATTCAAGTTTGTTCGAAAATCATGACCCCCAGGGGTAGGGCGGGGTCAAAATGGCCGACCAAATTTTTAACATTATAAATAGAAATAGAACTAGATACGATCTCGTTGCGAGCAACGAGTGGGTCTTCCGTCCAATTCTTGATGAGATGAGATAAGATTTTGATTGCAATTCTTATTCTAAATTTATGATTTACCACAATCTGTAAAAAGACATTGAACATTAAAGAATTAAAAAATCGGCCTTTTGCCCCTAACGACTTCTAATTTTAGGAATCGGCCCTTTTTATTCATATCATCTTAAAGCTCTTAAGATTTTGAACATTTTTTGTTCAACAACTATTCAGAAATTCTTTTTCGTTTTTAAGCTATTAGCAAAAGAAATATTTAGGGGCCAACCCTTCAACTCCTTAATGGGGACGTTTAGCAAAAACTGAAAGGTTGCATATTGTTCAGAACATTATTTTGAACATCTTTTGTTCAATATTGCTTATCAAAATATTTCTCATTATCAAGATATAAAGCATCAAAGATTAAGCATTCTGGTCCCTTGTGGCTCCTAAATATGTACAATACGACATAAAAATCATTATATATAGTTGTAGATGGTTGAGATAAACATTTTTGCTTCAGTAATGTATTACAAAATATTAACTGATAAAAAGTAATCCACTGAAGACTTTTGGCCTCTCCTGGTCCCTAGTTGGAGTGCCCAGCCCCTTTTTCGGGATCTCATCTTAAAGATCTTAAGATTTTGGACATTTTTTATTCAACAACTATTCAGAAAATCTTTTTCGTTTTTGAGTTATTAGCAAAAGAAATATTTAGGGGCCAACCCTTCAACTCCCTAATGGGGACGAAAAAATGAAAGGTTGCATATTGTTCAGAACATTATTTTGTACATCTTTTGTTCAATAGTACTCATCAAAATTTTAACGACTTTCGAGATATAAAGCGTCAAAGATTTAGCATTCTGGCCCCTCGTGGCCCCTAATTATGTCCCATATGCATAAGATATAAATCATGAAATATAGTTGTAGATCGTTCAGATAAACATCTTTGCTTCAGTAATTGTATGACAAAATTTTAACTGATAAAGAGTTATCGATTGAAGACTTTTGGCCCTCTTGGCCCCTAATTGGAGTGCCCAGCCCCTTTTCGGGACCTCATCTTTAAGCTCTTAGGATTTGAACATTTTGTGATCAACAACTGTTCAGAAATTCTTTTTCGTTTTTGAGCTATTAGCAAAAGAAATATTTAGGGGCCAACCCTTCAACTCCTTAATGGGGACGTTTAGCAAAAACTGAAAGGTTGCATACTGTTCAGAACATTATTTTGAAGATCTTTTGTTCTATATTGCTTATCAAAATATTTCTTCCTTTCGAGATATAAAGAGTAAAAGATTTAGCATTCTGGCCCCTTGTGGCCCCTAATTATGTACCATACGACATAAAATCATAATATTTAGATGTGGATGGTTGAGATAAACATCTTTGCTTCAGTAATGTATTACAAAATATTATCTGATAAAGAGTTATCGATTGAAGACTTTTGGCCCCTCTTGGCCCTTAATTTGAGTGCCCAGCCCCTTTTTCAGGATCTCATCTTAAAGCTCTTAAGATTTTGAACATTTTGTGTTCAACAACTGTTTAGAAATTCCTTTTAGTTTTTGACCTATTAGCAAAAGAAATATTTAGGGACACACCCTTTAACTCCTTAATGGGGACGTTTAGCAAAAAATGAAAGGTTGCATATTGTTCAGAACATTATTTTGAACATCTTTTGTTCAGTATTGCTTATCAAAATATTTCTTCCTTTCGAGATATAAAGCATCAAAGATTCAGCATTCTGGCCCCTTGTGGCCCCTAATTATGTAACATACGACGTAAAAATCATAATACATATTTGTAGACTGTTGAGATAAACATTTTTGCTTCAGTTATGTATCACAAAATGTTGATTTTAAAAGAGTTATTGAATAAAAACTGTTGGCCCCTCTCAGCCCTTTATTTGATGAGTCAGCACATTTTTCTCGATATCATGTTAAAGATTTTTATATTTTGCACAAATGTTGTTCAATATATTATAACAAAATAATTATATTTTCAAAGATATGATGCAAAATGTCTAAAAAAAATCACTCATAAAACGTGTCCTAAATTTTGACCCCTACCGAGCTTCCATACTAGGCACTTCCGGAAAAAATCCTGACCATGTTGCAACGTGGCAACATGTCCTCTATCATCACTAAAAATTTCAGTTTTCTAGCTTGAACCGTTTTTGAGTTCCATCACAGACAAGGAGGTCCTCCAAAATTTGATCAAAGGGCGATAACTTCCGACCGGAAGTAAAATTCAAAAAAATGATTTGCCGGAATTAACTTCAGATGACAACGCATCGACCGTGAAAAATTGAAGCAAATCAAACGAGCCATCTCCGAGAAATCTTCTGCACAAATTTTGTAAGAAGAAAAAAGAATAAAAATAATGATAACTAGATACGATCTCGTTGCGAGCAACGAGTGGGTCTTCCGTCCGATTCTTGATAAGATGAGAAAAGATTTTGATTGAGATTTTCATTCTAAAATAATGATAAAGATTGTGAAGAAAAACAATTTTGCCTCCATAGTCTGTAAACAGACATTGAAAATTAAGACTTAAAAATTTCACTTGTGGCCCCTCACGGCCCCTTATATTAGGAATCAGCCCCTTTTCTTCATATCATCTTAAAGCCCTCAGGATTTTGAACATTTTTTGTTCAACAACTATTCAGAGATTCTCTTTCGTTTTCGATTTATTTGCAAAAGAAATAATTAGGGGCCAACCCTTTAACTCCTTTAAGGGGACGTATAGCGAAAATTGAAAGGTTGCATATTGTACAGAACATTATCTTGAACATCTTTTTTTCAATATTACTTATCAAAATATTTCCCACTTTTGAGATATAAAGCGTCAAAGATTTAGCAATTTGGCCCCTTATAGCCCCTTTTTTAGGCACCATAGGACATTCAAATCATAATATATAGTTGTAGATTGTTGAGATAAACATTTTTGCTTCAGTAATGTATAACAAAATATTGACTGCTAAAGAGTTATCGAAAAAAGACTTTTGGCCCCTCTCGGCCCCTAATTTGGGTGTCCAGCCCCTTTTTCTTGATCTCATCTTAAAGCTTTCAGGATTTTGAACACGTTTTGTTCAACAACTATTCAGAGATTCTCTTTCGTTTTCGAGTTATTTGCAAAATAAATATTTAGGGGCCAACCTTTAACTCCTTAAAGGGGACGTATAGCGAAAATTGAAAGGTTGCATATTGTTTAGAACAATATTTTGAACAACTTTTGTTCAATATTACTTGTCAAAATATATCCCACTTTTGAGATATAAAGCGTCAAAGATATAGCATTTTGGCCCCTTATGGCCCCTTATTATGCACCATAGGACATTCAAATTATTATATAGTTGGAGATTGTTGAGATAAACATTTTTGCTACAGTAATGTATAACAAAATATTGACAGCTAGAGAGTTATCGAAAAAAGACTTTTGGCCCCTTTCGGCCCCTAATTTCAGTACTCAGCCCCTTTTTCTTGATTTCATCTTAAAGCTCTCAAGATTTTGAACACTTTATGTTCAACAACTATTCAGAGATTCTCTTTTGTTTTCGAGTTATTTGCAAAAGAAATATTTAGGGGCCAACCCTTCAACTCCTTAAAAGGGACGTATAGCGAAAATTGAAAGGTTGCATATTGTTTAGAACATTATTTTGAACATCTTTTGTTCAATATTACTTATCAAAATATTTCCCACTTTTGAGATATAAAGCGTCAAAAATTTAGCATTCTGGCCCCTTATGGCCCCTAATTATGTAACATACGACATAAAAATCATAATCTGCAGTTGTAGATTGTTGAGATTAACATTTTTATGCCCCCGTAACGAAGTTTCGGGGGTATATAGTTTTTGTCGTGTCCGTCTGTCTGTCTGTCTGTCTGTCTCTCTGTCTGTCTCTCTGTCTGTCTCTCTGTTTGTCTGTTTGTCCGCAAAAACTTTAACCTTGTCCATAAATTTTGATTTGGTGGAGCTATGACTTTCATATTTCATATGTATATTCCTTGTGACAAGACCTTTCTTAGGGTACCACCAAATTTGACCTTTTGACCTTGACCTTGGAGTTTGACCCACTTTTACATGAAAATTTTAAACTTTTTCTTTGGCCATATCTTTTGAAAAGTAGATACCAGGATATTTATACTTCACATATCTAATGTTTGTTGAAAGACCTTTCATTGGATACCAACAACCTTGACCCTTTGACCTTGACCTTGTAGATTTCCGTACTTGTGAAAAAACTTTAACCTTGGCCATAACTTTTGAACGATAAGTAATAGGACTTTCATACTTCATATATAAAATCTTTGTGAGAAGACCCTTCGTTGGTGTACCACCAAATTTGACCTTTTGACCTTGACCTTGGAGTTTGACCCACTTTTACATGAAAATTTTAAACTTTTACTTTGGCCATATCTTTTGAACAGTAGATACCAGGACATTTATACTTCACATATGTAATGTTTGTTGAAAGACCTTTCATTGGATACCAACAACCTTGACCCTTTGACCTTGACCTTGTAGATTTCCGTACTTGTGAAAAAACTTTAACCTTGGCCATAACTTTTGAACGATAAGTAATAGGACTTTCATACTTCATATATAAAATCTTTGTGAGAAGACCCTTCGTTGGTGTACCACCAAATTTGACCTTTTGACCTTGACCTTGGAGTTTGACCCACTTTTACATGAAAATTTTAAACTTTTACTTTGGCCATATGTTTTGAACAGTAAATACCAAGACATTTATACTTTACATATGTATTATTTGTTGAAAGACCTTTCATACCAACAACCTTGACCCTTTGAACTTGTAGAATTCTGTACTTGTGAAAAAACTTTAACCTAGGCCATAACTTTTGAACGGTAAGTAATAGGGCTTTCATACTTCATATATGTAATCCTTGTGAGAAGTCCCCTTCGTTGGTTACCAAGAACTTAGAACCTCTGACCTTGACCTTTGAGATTGACCTACTTTAAAAAAGCAAACCTTGACCATAACTTTTAAAGAGTTAGGGCTAGTGCTTTCATACTTAACACATTTAATTCTTATGACAAGACCTTTCATTTGATAACAAGAACGTTGACCTTGACCTTGGAGTTTGACCTACTTTTAAAAAAAAATGAACGTTGGCCATAACTTCTGAATGGTTAGGACTAGGGCTTTCATGCTCAACATAAGTATTCTATTTGGCAAGACATTTCATTTGATACTAATTACATTGACCTTTTGACCTTGACCTTGGAGATTTTTGTACTTATTTAAAAAAAACTTTAACATTTGGTTATTTTTAAATTTCACAATTGTTTTCCAGTGAGAATACCCTACTTTTGGTACTATTTAGTTAAATTTGCATTTAAGAAAAGCTTAATTTTTGCTATGTTGCCATACAGGGGGCATCAGTGTTTCACAAACACATCTTGTTGCTTCTGTAATGTGTAACAAAATATTAACTGTTTAAGAGTTATTGAAAAAAAAATTTTGGCCCCTTTTGGCCCTTAATGTGATGAGTCAGCACTTTTTTCTTGAAATCATATTAAAGATCTTGTCATTCTGCACAAATTCTGTTCAGTATGTCTTAACAAAATAATGATACTTTAAAAGATATGATGAAAAATGTCTCAAAAAATCAGTCATGATTCGTGTCCTAAATTTTGACCCCTACCGAGCTTCCATACTAGGCACTTCCGGAAATTTTCCTGACCATGTTGCAATATGGCAACATGTCCTCTATCATCCCTGAAAAAATCAGCTTTCTAGCTTGAGTCGTTATTGAGTTCCATCACAGACAAGGAGGTCATCAAAATTTCGATCAAAGGGCGATAACTTCCGACCGGAAGTGAATTTCAAAAAAATGAAAAAAACGTATAAGGTTTAGATAAAGATACATCTTCTCTGAAATTTTCAAGAAAATCGGTCGAGCCATCTCCGAGAAATCTTCTCCACAAAAATTGTAAAGAAAAAAAAGGAATAATAATAATAACTAGATACGATCTCGTTGCGAGCAACGAGTGGGTCTTCCGTCTAATTCTTGATGAGATGAGATAAGATTTTGATTGCGATTTTCACTCTAAAATAATGATTTACCACAATCTGTAAAAAGACATTGATCATTAAAGGCTTAAAAAAATCGGCCTTTTGCCCCTAACGACCCCTAATTTTAGGAATCAGCCCTTTTTATTCATATCATCTTAAAGATCTTAAGATTTTGAACATTT
>NW_026937928.1:0-81382 GCF_032062105.1 Saccostrea cuccullata | reverse complement strand
GGTCACAGTCAAGGTCACAAGGTCGTTGACCTTGATGTCATTTGAAAGAACTTTTTTAGAGGAGTATGCATACCAAATATGAAGTCTCTATCTCTTATCATGCTTATGGTTCAAAAGTTATGACAAACAATTGAAAAAGCTATTTTTAGCATATAGGTCACATTCAAGGTCACAAGGTCATTGACCTTGATGTCATTTGAAAGAACTTTATTAGAGGAGTATGCATACCAAATATGAAGTCTCTATCTCTTATGGTTCAAAAGTTATGACAAACAGTGGGAAAAACCTATTTTAAGCATATAGGTCACATTCAAGGTCACAAGGTCATTGACCTTGATGTCATTTGAAACTTTATTAGAGGAGTATGCATAACAAATATGAAGTCTCTATCTCTTACGGTTCAAAAGTTTTGGCAAAGGTTAAAGTTGACAACAGACAGACAGACAAACAGATAAACAGACAGGACAAAAACAATATGCGCCCCGAAAAAATTCAGGCGCATAAAAACCACATAAAACCGGACGTATACGTATTTTTTCTCTTTATACGTCACAAATCACATGGTGTGGAAGGCCTCCAAGACGGCACATAAAAACATATCTGATAATTATGTATCTCAGTGTAGTGTACTTGTATGCCAAAATATTTACATTTGCAAATGTTTTCTCTTATATAAAACTATTTGAACAAGGCATTTTTACATCTCCGTAAAATATGTTCATTATGTGACCATAAATTGATTGTTTAGTCATAAGCGATCTACATAATTTGACGTCACAAGCGATCGACGTTATCAACACATTCAATTTATACCGTTGAGTTTTCAACCAAAAAAAAAAACTTCATGGATTTCAAACATTACTAATAAGTATCTTGGTACATGTATTTTTAATAAATCAGTCATAAATGTAACTGTGTGAAGTACAGAACAAGTTTTTGACATCGTCGAACATACATACGTAATGTGAATTGTAATTTGTTGTTTGCTATAGCGACTCACTAAGCAGCTAATCAAATGACCATCATATATTTAATAACATACAATTTTTCAGCAAGTAAATGTGCGAGTCATTTGATTGGCTGCTTATTAAGTTGCAATGGCAAACAACAAATTACAGATTACATTCAATGCCAAAAACTTGTTTTGTAGTACATACAGTTAAAAAATCCACTCCCAGACTTATTTTGGAGTTAGACAGAGGTACTCCTATATACATGTAATATCTGACTGGTATTAATATCAGCGACGTACAATTGACTTCAATTGTTCTAAATCAAACTTCACATTTAAACAATCGTCAAAATATTAAATACCATAAATAGCAAACTAAAAGAATATATTTTTTAAAATTACATATTTATTTCCTTTTAAAAGTGTAATTATTCCTTGGCCACATCGTCAATAGCCCTTTGGTGATCTTGACTTCACTTATCACCTGAGGGCAAACTAGCTGAAATATCACTGTAAAGTATTCTAATTTATTGTTTATAGTTAACCAATCAAAAAGTTTGAACTCTTCAATTTTATTTTTCAAAAAAATGTTTATCACTTAACATGCTTAAGTTTGCTATTTATGGTATTAAAAATATTTTGATGTTTGTTGTTGATTTGACTCTTGATTATAAAAAATACAAAAAAACAAAAATTAACAACATGCATATATCTGTAATGTCTTTTAATTCTACAGGTATCTTTTTTTGAATTACAATTTGCTTTACTTTATTTTTGCAAAAGGCCAGGAGCCTGTAGTAATATTCTTTACCACGATCGACACAAAATCACATGCATATATGTATGTTTCTTTCTGCAAAATTTTATAGAGTTGTACTGCAAGCCTACTTTTACTAATAGTACTAATAATGTTATCCCTGTCCTTTATTAACATGTTCTGAAACGATGGTGGAACTAGATACAGGATTTGCGCTTATTTATGTTTTGTAATGTTGTGCACAAACTATAAAGTTTCTTCTACTAAGTATATAAAATAAAAAGATATTATTTTTTAATCATCCTTTAGCACTAGTAAAACGTAGCAGTAACCTGTTCTTTCCGAGCGACATTATAAACTGCGCAGTGTAATCGCTGCGACGAAACACTCTGCAGTAATCATAAAATAAATGCTGAACGAATAAATATACTCAAGGTTATAATCATTCCGATAAATTCTACACTTTTCAAACCTTATACAATGACACCAACAATAAGCAAATATCAATTTTTTTGTCTCAGATCCGCAACTTTCTTCCACTGTCTCACAACTCTACATAAAAAATGGCTGACGTCTCGTGATCAGATATTGGTATACCGCGCCCGATCGAAAAAAAATAAAAATAAACGCAGCTGCTCCAATGATTTTATTCCTGACGGCCACAAACTGACAAAATTGATTCTGCATTTAATAATGCTGAATCACTCACTACCTGAGGATGCTTCCATATAACTATAACCAATAATTGCTTTGCTGTTCTGGAGAAGAAGATTTCTTAAACATTTTCCCTATATACTCCTATGTAAAATTTTGATCTGCCATTGTGGCCCCACCCTACCCCTGGGGGTTATGATTTGAACAAACTTGAATTTACATTACCTGAGGATGCTTCCACACTAGTTTCATCTTTCTTGGCCCAGTGGTTTTTGAGAAGAAGATTTTTAAAAATGCCATTAATTTTTTCACAAATTCATAATTATCTCCCCTTGAAGGAGAGTGTGGCCCTTCATTTGAACAAACTTGAATCCCCTTCACCCAAGGATACTTTGTACCAAGTTTGGTTGAAATTGGCTCGGTGGTTCTTGAGAAGAAGATGAAAATGTGAAAAGTTTACGACGACAACGACAAAAAACGACAACGACAACAACGACGACAGACAACTCTCGACAAATTTTGATCAGAAAAGCTCACTTGAGCCTTCGGCTCAGGTGAGCTAAAAACCACTTTGCTAGATGCACCGTTCTTCATCATAAATGCATGTATACTTGAATCATTGGCACGAAACCCAGATGCAAAGGAAACAAATTTCAAAGAATCAATGTATTTTTACTATATAATCAGTAGAGCCCCGCCCGATCACCAGAACACCTAACCCTGGGGCAATAAAATTCACAATTTTTGAAGATGCACTGTTGCTCATCATACTAGAACTGTCCAATAGGGGCAAATACCCCCCGCTGGGTTTTTCAGAGAAGGTGCCAATTCAAAAATACTTTATGGATCTAGAGATGTTCACAATTTACCTAAAAAAATTTGCAGTGAAATATAATTGCTCATCATGTTTCTTAATGAATGAAACGGAGGTGCAACCAAATGAAACATCAATACTAATACATTGCAATTCCATTGTAACATTTTTTTTTCATTTAATTTTTCTTTATTACTGCATTAAAAAAAATATATTGCAATTATGTGTTATGTCACTCTGCAAACTGATTGTTGAAAAAAAAAACATTATACAAAATCAAATTAATCTTGATAAATCAATTTGAAATGCATTTTGAAAATAAAGAGCTGGTCATCCAGTAATGAAGTGTTTTGACAGACAATAAATTACACTTAAGAGCGTGTCTCAGAGAAAAACATGCAAAATGGTCCAGTAGCAAGGTTCTCCAATTGCCTTCAAATTTTGCGAGCTAAATCTAGTATGCATGAATGGAAATTGGACAAATTTTTAATGTGCCAACCATACCGGTATACCTTATAATTAATAAGTTTGATTATTTTTCCACATCTTTTGAATGTGATAGCTCTCCTAAAATAGAATTCAGAAAACAAGTGCATAAAGGTCAAAATAAGCATTGCGATCTCTCATTCTACAATATATGGTATGTAATACATGAACTTCATGTACATACTGTTGGTTACAGTAATCACACTTAAAATACATTCATGTTTACAGTTACTGTAGTTAATTTCATTCTCTGTTGATTCCAAAACATGTTACACTGTATTGGGAACTAATTACTTTTATAATGATTCATACATTCTTTGATAGAAGTCATATTGTGATGTAGGCAACAGAGATTACAAATTTAAATAACTCATTTTGATATCCCATCAAACTGAAAATACTGTAACAATCAGAATTCTAACATTTTAATGATCATGAAACTTTTGATCATAAAGTAAGAATGTCGAAATCAATACCATGGTTCAGTATATTGGAACCTTTAATTTCCAAGGTTCTAATTTTTGTGTGTGTGTGTGAGGGGGCTAATTTTCAATGTAATTGGGGCATGGAGAGACCCACAAATTTATGACTATCATGAAATATAAAATTTTTATGCTTAATTACTACTCAACACTTCAACAACTGCAAAATAAAATCAAAATTTCCACATATCAATATTTTTTTGCTGAATTCTTGATTCCCCTCTTTCAAAATATGTGATTATACAGGTTATAAACTTACTGAATACCGTATAAGTGGAAATTTAAGCGAGTCGCAAATTTTGCGATTTGTCCTTTAAAACTGGTTATTTATTTTTAGCGAGATGTTATTTTAGCAATTTAAAATTGAACACTCAAAAAGCTATTACAAATAAAACGCAATTAATTTTTAGCGATATTCAATTTTAGCGATCTCGGCACCCTCGCTAATAATGCCAAAATTAAATCCTCGCTAAAAATTCTACTTATACGGTATTTACAGATGTAAACCATACAAGTCATTTGATCTTCATATTCATTCGAGTCTAAAGCGCTGAAACAGTCTCTGCAAGTTTTTCCATCCACATCAATACAAACATCTTCAAAACAACTTTCAGACAACAATTGGCTATTTACAGAGGGAGGTACAAATATACTCAGCATTTTATTGACAAATATATGAGGCAATATATACCTCTTACTCATGAAATATTTAGCTATTTGTCTTTCTTAAAAAGTCTTTCACCATTTTTATCAGTTACTTTCTTCAGCTCATCTGCTAATAAGACACTATTGGGGCATTTTCCTGTTCTGTCACATTCTTTGCATATCATGAACAAGTAGTCCTTTTCTTTCTTGGAGAATTGAATTGCTTTCTTCTGCTCTCCAGTGCCAAACCCATGCTTTCTAGAGGAGAACTCTGGACAAATCATCAACTCTACCTGATTTGACTGTTTGTATCAATAAATTTTGATATCTAATACTTTCACATTTTGTAGCATATAAATTTGCTGCAGTGTTCCTACTTGATCTTCAATTTCTGTAAGACTGATTTCCAACTCCCAGAAGATTTTTGTGATTGCAACATTTTGAAAATACTTTCTGTTATGATGAGTCCGGACAGAGGTTAAACATGTATTGTTCAGTATTAATCTCTGTGCTTCCAGCAGAACTTTCATCTGTAAACTGCTTCATATTTCCTTGATCAGTCAGCTCAAGGTGTTGGGTAAATGAAACAGTTCCACTCCTGTGATTTTCCACTCTTAAAGAACGCCATCCCTGTATTACCTAAAATGTGAATTAAAATGCATCATAAACAATTAACTCTAGATGAAGAGAGGTGATTTATTTTAAGACTAACTATTAAGTGTACTTTTCATAATAGGACCGTTAACGGTAGCCTAGAGGAGAACATTCCCTTTGTGATCGGGAGGTCCTGCCCGGGTTCGTTTGTCATTCCCGGTGCCACGTCAAACCTAAGAAGTAATAGGTTTGTTCCTTCACCAAGCGCTCGGCATCAGATGTGAAAGTCATAGGTCTTTCGGATAACGGGTATGATTTTGAAAACGAGAGAGAGAGAGAGAGAGAGGCGCTGGCATGATAAAGAACCCTCACCTCAATGGCCCTGAGTGCCCAGTATATAGGTCTGAATTTGAAGCCCTTCACCAGCAAACAGTGACGTCTCCATACATGTATGAGTGAAAAATTCTACTATAGACTATAACCTTTGGAAACGGTTGAATTACAAATTAGAAGATAATGTATGGGTTTTTTTTAATTTTGATGAACAGTGTTGCCATGGTTAATAAAAATAGAAATTTCTGTGAAATACTTTCAAAAGGCTATTTGAAATACAGTTTTAGTCTGATTATAATATAATGTGGCAAATACACTAAAAAACAGTGAAAAATTGTTGTATTATTGTTTTTTTTTATATTGATGAATGATTTTGTCACAGTAACTAAAATTGAAAATTTTCTAAAATTTTATAAAAGCAGCTCCCTACAGTTGTGGTTTTAGGCAATCTTGCCACAAAAAGAATCAAATATCATTATTCTAGACCCAACTGCTACTTTTTTCTTCCTTTTGAGTGAAAAATTTCGTTATAAGAACAAACCAATAGAGCTACAGTCTCAACAGAGACTTTTTTTGTTTTGTAATATGTATGTTGCACTATTACAAAGTATCATAATACATGTAATATAAGATGTGTATTACATGTACTATAAATTATAGTTATGCATTTTGGCCAGTTCTTTTAAAGTCAACTGGCCCAGTGGGATAATAAGAGTTATTGGAGTACTGAGTTATTAAAAAATCAAGGTGATAGCCTAAGTGACCAGTGAAAAATATAATTATTAACTTTATAGCTCTACACTTTACCATATGAATTTGCTTTAGAGTTTTCTCTTCTGAAAAGTTTGGATCCAATAAATACTGCAGCACATGGACAACTGTTGCTATGAGAAAGAATTTTAATCAATTGTTAATAATGTATAATTCAAGAGAGGAATTATAAAATATATGGGAGATGTTTAAAACCTATATAATACACCTGGTGTACTAGCAAGCATATACTGTCTAGTGCATATACATGCTAAAATTTTCAGTATAAACTTTATGAGTGACAGTATATTTTAATGATTTTTCTTGATTTTCAAAATATCATCAATTTGAAAAAATTATAGGCACTCAATTTAATTTTGTATAAATTTTTATGTAATTATAAAAACAAATATTTGACAAAATTTGTGTGATCAGCTAAATTTTCAAAATTGTCCTTGCATGTATCAAAATATACGTATTTCCTCTTTTAAAACCACTGTCATACTCCTTTTTCCAAACTCATACATTCATTATTTTAACTTCCAACTGAAACTTTTGTCCTACCTGATCCAAATGAACTGGTATATTGTTCCCTCATTTTCAATCAGTATTCTTTACAAAGGTAGGGGTAGCCCATCGGTCTGCTTTTGCTTTCTTCCTTTTGATCGGGACGGCAGCACTTTGACTTAATTCTTTGTCATTTTAATCCTTAATTGTCTTGGATATACTTATAATTTTAATGTGCTAGTAGTGTCAATAGAAAAAATACCATTTCTATAGGCCTACAGCAGTACAGAATGCAGCAAACAGGCAAAACGATCGCCTCTGGTACATCATAAATTTTCCATACAACCCAGCTAGGGTATGTTCAGAGACTTGAGTAAACGCATATGGTTTGAAAGATCCTTAGTGTATTCTTCGAAATGAATTTATTGGGCCATCACTGCTTGAAATGTTTGAAAAATTGCTGAAATCATATTGTTCCTCTGCCCCCTCAGTGTTGCATTATCATTTTCTCCCTTTTTTGTATGGAGAGTTCTACTACGGGAGATAAATTTCAACACACAAGTATAAACTCATTTTATTATCTTTGTTTATCAATTTTGGTGAATATTTTAAACTTTCACGACGGTTTTAATTTTGATTGTCTTTTTCAGCATATATTTACATTAAAATAAAATTATTAATCATCAATTGAAGCAATATTCATTACATTTGAACAATTTTAAGATACAAATGGAGAGCTTTAACATCGAAAGGTCATCATTTCCACCAATTATTTGTTATATGTCCTATAAAAAGCCATCAGTGAATTTTTAATATTTGATAGAACATAAATAAATTATTATAGAGCACACTATTAGATCAAATTATTTTCTCCATTTAACGCTGTACCATTGCTCTAAACAAGGATAATAAATCTAAAGTTCTAAATTTAGCTTTACTCGTGGCTCGATCATGGAATACATATAGATGCAATCATTGTGAAAAATAATTTTTTTTTCATCTTTGACATGTATGTGTTGATGATATAATTAATATCTGGCATTGCAAAAAATTTTAATTGATTTTGCAATAAAAACTTTTATATTTGCACCTACTATTTTATGCCAATTTTTGCTAAATATAGAAACAGGGCTGTTACTAAAAATAGAAACACGTGGCACACTTTTCAAATTTAAATTTTAGATCCTCAGACAACCTAGACCTTAAAAATATATGATAAAATGAAAAGTTTTGTAGACCCTCCTTTTTTTTTCAGATTTTGCATGGTTTTCTCTGAGACACGCACTTAAGAGAATAAAAGAAGAGAGATCTTTAAATTCTTGTGCCTTATTCCCTAAGATTTGATAACACACACACACTTGATAAGAGATATGCCTAAACAACTTCCAACACCAAACTCATTAATTTTATCTTTAACTGGATGCATGTCCAGTCATTATTCCCAAGAGACAAATGAAATTACATTATCTTCTGTGCAATGTAAAAACTGTTTTTAACACTTGATGTTTCTTTTTTTTAAAGTTTTAATGAGTAGTTTTAAGCTGTAGTTCATGTTTTTGTACAGATATTCTAGATTCTATGTCAAACCTTATACATGAGCCCAAAATGAACAAGTCAATTAAAATGTTTTAAAAACCTAGAATGCAGAAAAATGAACAAAAAGAGTTAAACTGGGGGCACAACTTCATATGGTGAATAATAATTGTACAAATTTTCAGATTAATCCTTGCAATAGTTTCTAAAAACGGTCCAAACAAAACCACAAAATAAAAATGAAAAAAAACACCTGTAAAATTCAAAATAATAATTGAATCAAGATGAAAATTTCAGGTGCACAACTTCATATGGTGAATAATAATTGTACAAATTTTCAGATTAATCCTTGCAATAGTTTCTGAGAAACGGTCCAAACAAAACCACAAAATAAAAATGAAAAAACACCTGTAAAATTCAAAATAATAATCGAATCAAGATGAAAATTTCAGGTGCACAACTTCATATGGTGAATAATATGTGTACAAATTTTCAGACAAATCCTTCCAATACTTTCTGAGTAATGGTCTGGACAAAATCTCGTCTACAGACAGACGGACATGGTGATTCAAAATACCCCCCTAAACTTCAATTTGGGGGTATAACTATGTGCTTAGTTAGTTAATGTAATACCCAGAAGAAGAAAAGAAGATTTTCAAAGAGAAAATGCATTTTCACTATATATTGAATAGAGCCCCGCCCTAACACCAGAAACCCTGTTATTAAAATTCACAAATCTGGAAGAGGCACTCTTGCTCATTATAACTATGTGCTTAGTTGGTTTATTTAATATCCAGGGGCAGAGAAGAAGATTTTCAAAGAAATAATGCATTTTCACTTTATAATCTATAGAGCCCCGCCCTAACACCAGAACCCCTGACCCTGGGGCCATAAAATTCACAAATCTGGAAGAGGCACTCTTGCTCATCCTAAATATGTGCTTAGTTAGTTTATTTAATACCCAGGAGCAGAAGATGTTCAAAGAAATAATGCCTTTTCACTATATAATCTATAGAGCCCCGCCCTAGCACTAGATCCCCTGACCCTGGGGCCATGAATTTCACAATTTTGGTAGAGGACTCAATGCTCATTACATTCATGCCAACAGTTTACCTGCTTGATGTCCAGGAGTAAAGAAGAAGATTTTTAAAGATTGCAACAATTTTAGTGGTTTTTGCCCCACCTCTCAGGCCCCATGAAATTCACAATTTTTTTGTTCCCCTCCATCCATAATTATTGATATTAAATTTGGTTGAAATTGGTTCAGTGGTTTCAGAGAAGAAGCTGAAAATGTTCAAATCTGAACACACGACGCAGGACACACGACGCACGACGACGGACGAAAACGGATAGAAATAGGTCACCTGAGTTACTCAGGTGACCTAAACATGTATTCTTCGTTGCATGACCCAGCACTAGCAAATAGGCAAGCTGTAGCAGCCAGAAACAATTAAAACTGTCTTTTTTGACAGGTTTCAGCCAAAAGCATCTTGAATAAAATTGCAAATGATTTCGGCCATTATGTTATTATTTGAGAGGACAAGCATAAACCGGTGATCTAGCTGCTGGGTCTCAGTCTAGTTCCAAGACATCAACATGTAGACGAAGACTAGGAAGAAGGGGATTCGTGGTTTGATTGTGAAGAAAGGTAAGACAATTGTTTAACGATACCCTCGGTATTCAGAGTACAGATGAAGATGACAAAATGGTCAAAGGGGAAGAAAACAAAGAAATACATGTAGTACAAAATCAAGGGGCATAATCGCAAAATTTGATAGATGGTTTTAAAAACAGACAAGTGATACGGGCATGGAGGTGGCACGGGAAAAGTTTACTAGAAAAAAGATGAACCAGCAAACCCGATTTCGATAAGGGAAGACTTGAATCAAGAAAGTTTAGAAAAGGACTGATAAGTTATATTTAGAGTACGTGAGTTTCCTACTGTATCAGAGATACAGGGCGGGGCTTGAGGCGAGAGCGATAGCTCGAGCCGGGCCCCGCTCTGTATCTCTGATACAGTAGGAAACGAGTATTCTAAATGACTTGTGACATGACCTTTCTAATGACCTCACCAATTTACATTCATATTTGGGTACATATCTCTCAACCAATCAGATGATTTCAGCAGAAAGTTGATTTAGTAGTCCATCTTAAACATTCGCAACTGAAATGCCGAGAGAGGTGGACGTGCAGGTATTTATCATTTTAAAATAATTATTTAGAGGATGCATTATATAATTGGTTTCCCTAAAAAAATAATCAATTTAAATTTGATTGCGTATGTTCGTTACTCTATTCAGCTGTTGCTGACTTTTTTTTTTAATTTAAGCTACGATTGAATGCAAAACATTTTAATATACATGTATAAGAATCATGTGGGAATATTTTTTAAAAAACAAAATTACTTCGGGGAAAACGTATTCTGAGAGAAATGTCCGACAATGCCTTACACCTGTCGTAATATAAAAAATGAAATACCTTAATACAGATGAAATGAAAACGGGGGGAGGGGGGTGGGTATTTTACCTTCATGTTTTTAATAAAATGTAGAGTAATCACAGGGTATCCTAGCACTCACTGGTGCCCCCCACTCAACCCTCCAGTGAGTTTCTTTTTCGCTTTCCTAAATGATTTTTGCTAAATTTGTATACCTACGCTTTTTAATTTATCAACAATAAACGATAGCACCACATAGTGTCTTGATTGGCTATAAATCTACCCCCCCCCCCTCCCCGAGTATAATATACGAGTTTCCACTTATTTTTTTTTCCGGGGGGGGCATAGTAATCATTTGTGTACTGTCCCACTAATCCTTTCAAAAATTTTAGAAGTCTACACTAATATCTTTACGTTGTAAAATTTTATTCTTAATTCATCTCAAATTTTAAATACTAACAGTGCTTTCATGGGAATTGAACGATTCTTGTGTTTGTACACAGATTCAGCCTTCCCTCATCGCTTAAAATAAACCGTACTGTATCTTTGATATTTTGCAGATACAGTACAGTTTCTGTTCATTTGCATAAGAAACGCCCACAAGAAGTGTTCTGTATCGCAGTTACAGTACGCTTGACTTCAAAGGAAAACTCGCCGGGTCATGTCACAAAGCATATTGAAAACATGCGCAGTAAATACTAAATCGCAGATGGAAAAACATTTAGATACAACCCGCGCACAGAGGAACTGTATACGGAAGAGCACCCAAAACATTTTTCGCAATACATGCATGCAGTATGAAGAGAAATAACAAGGAGACAGAGGCCCCGTAAAAGGGATTAAAATGATTACATGTACGTGGAACATTGGTGGTATAAAGAAATTGAAATAAAGACAAGATGCGGCTAATTTTGTAATGCAAAATTTTATCTGTCTGTTAGAAACATGGGCGAGTTGTACTCAAGATTGTTAAGTGTCTAGGTTTTGTTGAATAGTGTAATAATTGAATAGTGTAAAAATATAAGTACATGGAAGAACTCCAAAGGGTATAACAGTTTATGTAAGAAGAAAATTGTGTAAAAATATGGGTAAAAATTTGATGTCTATCATTTTAGTGTTTCATAAAGAATTGTTTGGGACTGATAAGGATATCGTTATCGATAAATACTGATAATTACTGTTGCCTTTTACTGTTGAGTCTGATAAATACTGATAAATACTGTTGAGGTACTGTCGTTGCTGAGAATTGCTGATAAATACTGTTGAGGTACTGTCGATGCTGAGATTTACTGATAATTACTGTGGTCATTGTTTTTAACCTGGTAATTTGTTTAAAATAAAACAGAGGACAATTAAAAACTTCAATTATTACTTTCTTTTACTTGAATTGTCATGGCAAAATTTTCATATATTTTTTTTTAAATGTTCTGCTTGTGGCAAAATAACATGGCTGTATGTATGTATGCTGATTTCAACTTTTACATTACGTTAAAGCCATATATGGCGTAACTGATCAAAAAATATATTTTTGAAAAATACAAAATTAAGTCAAGAAATATAGTTGATATATTTAAATTAAGGCTTTTCATACAATTCTGAACACGGAGAACACCTCGTTTCATCTAATAATACGATTTTATCTTCTCTGTAACGTGTTATTTAAAACTTTTGTATTTTCTTCCGAGTCGGAGAAAATTCCGAGAATCCAAATTAAAGTGTGATATCTTTATAACGCAATTGACTTAGATTTTGCAATTTACGGAAAAGTTCTATCTTTATATAAAATAATGATACAAAGAATAAGTTCTTATAATTTTTTTTCTAATAATTTTCATTGTACATACGCCATATATGGCTTTAACTTTGTGAAAATTTTGACAATGATCAAATGAATTTTTAATAGAATGAATATATAGAACTAGTATTAATTAAAAAAAAAATAACTGCAGAAAAAAAAATGGAATTTTACTTTTGCATGAGATCTTATTGAAAAATAAACTGTAAATAAAAAGAAAATTATGCCATCTTAAAAAAGATCCATCGCCGCCTTTCCCGACTCCAAGAAAATTATGCAGGGAGATCGGTGATCTTTTTTTCAATAATAAGAAAAAAGTTCTTAATAGATGGGAAAAAAAATTGGGATAAAAAAAGTTTCCTGCAGGTTAGAAAAGTTGGATTTGTTCCGTTTTCACTAGGTCAACTGGTCGAGTTTGGACAACATTTTGTTTTTGAAGGCCTTTTTTTCTTGAAAACAATTATATTTATCTTGTTAAATGTTCAGTTTTTTGCTCTCTTTTCGTCGAAATATTTGAAAATTAGAAATTTTATCCCTTTTAAAAAGTAACTAAGAGGTGAAAACAGGTTTGAATATGTTCAATCTGTGGGCACTGATTTTAATTAATAATTTATTTATTTATTCATTTATTTTAATGTTATGTAGATGTTTGTAGATCGTCCAAGAATTAAACTCCTCCACATGTACATATGCACAAGTACACACTGTATGCATGTGCAAATGGCAAATGGGGCGAGCTGATTAAAAATTAGAGGTTAAGAATCCCTAGTACAAAGGTACACGTGTTTAGTTTGTCTCTTAAAGTTCAAATACAAAATCATTTTTTATTTTAATCAGTTTTGAAATCTTATTAATTTTTTTATTTGATTTTATGGAATGGAAAATAAGAACTGAAATGAGACTTAATTTAATATGTTACTATTAGTATATGATCAAATTGATCGATTTTAATTTTGCATGGTAAAAAGTTGAAAGGAAAACACCTTTAAATTGATTTCAATTGATCAGGAATCGGTGATAGACCTGTGATTTGGCTGTATTGTGTACATGTCTTCAGCCCCGGGGTAGAGCGGGGTACAACTTGTATATTCTATGCAAATTGTAGTGGTCAGCGTAACAATGGGCACTAATTACCTATTGTTCTTCGTCTGCGGCTACCGTTGTTTTCAATAAACAAACTACCTACACTGTACATGTACTCGCTACTCTGGAACAATCTTAAAGTTTATGGTCGCTCGTAAAAATATATTCCATAATATTGAATTTGATGACGAATAAAATTGATAAAAAAAATATTTAGAAAAGAACACCTTGGTACTATAATGAAAAAAAAGATACATATATGTTCATCATGTACGTTGTGCAGACTTATTTTCATTTTTATTTCAATTCTCAAAGATCTATCTTCTTCAGTATTTAATTTCATTTTTTAGTTTTACGCATATTTCTTCAATCAATCAATCATTTATTTGAATTTTTTACCATTTTACTTTAGTATACCTAGACCACAAAAACATAAAAAATGTAGGTGGTTTTAAACATAACTTACAGTAGGTCTAAAACGCATGCGTGAATAAGAAACTAAACAAAAAAAATTGTAGGTTGCTATAAATGCGAAGTAAGGGACTTTAGGCCGGCGAGTATATTTGTTTGGGACCGGTAAATACGTAGACTAGAATTGACTTCACTTTTTAATAAAAAAAATGGGCAAAATATACAATCATATAGATATAAAGAGAAAGATTCTTTAGTGGAGCACTTTTTTAAATAATATTAGCATGAATTGTTCCCAATTCAGATGCAGGGAAACTCCACTTCGCTTAATCAGAGAAAAAAAAAACCTTAAATGTATGGATTTTGAATGTCAGAAACATGACGTTGTGTGTCGATCGCACTCATGAATAAATGTTATAATTACTTCAGTACTGAGATTTGTATTGTTCATTGCAATTGATTCTCTAAAATAATTTTATTCATGCATATAAAAAATTCGATAAGTATAAAATCGTAACTTGCATGACTTTTAAAACACACAACTAAAGAACAGACCTTGCCCTATCGGCTATCACTTATTTCACCCCCTCCTTTTCGTGCTACAATCAAGTAAAATCATATAAATAAGCACCAAGTTTGTACTGTTCGTTTACACAAAGGTCTCGGACAAAAATGGAATTAAAAAAAATTATAATCACTGCACAAAATTTTAATTTTACCACTGGCGGATTTAAGGGGGGTGGCGTGGGGGGCGCACGCCCCCCTAAAATTTTTAAAGTATGATGTGACTAATATTTATAATGCCACATTTTGGTACTAAACCAACCAAACCACTGTTATTCTGCCTGGTTTTACTCTTAAAATACACAAAAATCCAGGAGCTTCCGGGGGCTGCGCCCCCTGGCCCCCCATTCAAAGTATGATATAAATAGTATTAAACACGGCGTACTATTAGTAAGTACTAAGTAGGTAAATTGTTTATTATGGTGGCATGTGTTACAATACAATGAGAACTGAGAAACATTCAATACAATATTATCATTCAAACATCCGAACCTATATGCCACTTTTAAAAATTGAAAAATATGCACTATTATAGTGCCTGGTTTTACTCTAAAATACACGAAAACCCAGGAGCTTCCGGGGGCTTCGCCCCATGGGCCCCCACCAGGGCTTTGCCCTGGACCCATTGGGGGCCTTAAGGCGGCCCCCAGACCCCTTGCCTCAACAAAGTTATCCACGCCCCCCGTAACCACAAATTTTGTATCCGCCCCTGTTTACAAAAACGCAAGCCGTAACGATATCCATGTGGCAGAATGTACTAATAATTGACCCGATTCTAAAACGAAAGTAAAACTTTTACACGTGGTTGACAGGTATGTTCAATAACAACAAGCACAAAGATTGCATAAATGGAAAAAGTTAATTCAAGTTATGATTTATTTTATTTAGTTTTTTAACTGACTGACCGCATATAACATGTTTAAGGATTGGCGCATAATATTAGAAGCCATATGCCCATAGACTTAAAACTGTATACAATGAAAAAAGAATTAGCCTAAAGAAAGACGTATATTTCATTGACTGAAAATCACACTGCATAAGATTTATGTCATGTAGCGTACAATACTTAAGCCTTAACAAATAATTTAAAAAAGAGAGAGAGAGAGAGAGAGAGAGAGAGAGAGAGAGAGAGAGAGACAGCTAGAAACCGACACGATATAAAATTATCGCAGGGAGGACATCGGAGAACTAGAGCGCGCTGTCTACATAATATATATATAAAAAAATAATTAAAGATACTTCAATTTAATTATTTAACCCTGTCACATTCTTCTATAAAATAACAAAGTGTACGCTTCAAGACTAGTTTTCATGAAAAATATTTAATACTGTCTTGTTAAAATGAGAGCTTAATTTAAAAGTAATTGGAAAAGGGGGGGGGGGGTTCAACTTAATGTGCTCATGCATTTTCAGTTCTCCACAAGGTAAAATAAATTGATATTTACAACCATTGACTGTATTGAAGTATTAAAGATACCCACAAAAAGCTTTTGATGACAGTACACAGACATGTGAGAAAAAATATGAGATGAGATTTTTTTGAACCTTTATGAACAAAAATTAAACTTCTTAAAAAAAGTACTTGGGAAGAAAAACAACTGCAAATACAACAGAGTAATTTTCCTCAGATATTGTCATCTACGTGTAAGGAGAAATTTAAAGAAAAAACATAAATATTTATGAAAGCTTATGTTAACATTATGGTCTAAAAATATAAATAATTAAATTAAAAGATAAAAACTGAATACAAATTAATGATAATGTGACTTTTTTATTTAGAATAATTTATTTTGTAATTGACTGTAATGAATTTGTTAAAATACTTAAAAAAAAAAAACAAATAATCATTTCTCAGGCTATTTTTATCCATTCCAAGGTTAAAAACAATGACAACAGTAATTATCAGTAAATCTCAGCATCGACAGTACCTCAACAGTATTTATCAGCAACAACTAAAATTATCAGCAACAACAGTAATAATAACAGTAAATATCAGTAATTATCAGCAAGAACAGCACCGTATCAGTAATTATCAAACATTATCAGTAAAATTTGGGATTCTCAGCACTTTTTTCGTCCAGTAGTGTACAGAATACAGAGTTGATAGTCATCAAAGTAGAACTAAAGAAACATTTCAAAAGCATATACTAGTAATCAACTGGATGCTGCTTTGGGAGTTTGCCACCCATTTGCAAATTTATAGAAAAAAATCTGCTGAAGAACCACTTGGCTAGTAAAGATGAAAGTTAAGTGGAAGCATTCTGGGGAGTGTGGATTCTATGAAAAGGGGTCAATTATTGCCAATTGTCAAAAACTTATGAGGCTTTGCTTCCCACCCTACTTTGGATTATGTTCTTGATTTACCCATAACTATGGCAATAAGTATAGCAACCCCCTCTTTACACATGGTCCTGGACCTGCATCTGACAAAAATATTAGTTTTAGACATGCAGTGTTAAAACATGATACCTTTAGTAGTTATTATTATGTTCCCCAAACGAAGTTGGGGAACATATTGTTTTTACTCTGTTTCTTATTATTATGTTCCCCAAACGAAGTTGGGGAACATATTGTTTTTACTCTGTTTCTTATTATTATTATTCTTATTATTTTTCTTCCTGGGAAAATTTTGTCCGCGAGTGATCTTGTAAACTACACATCAGACTAAGGTGAAATGTTTTTAGGGTCAGTAGACATGCAATGTAGATTTGCGGAACGAAGGTCATTTTGCGCGCACGTGCTTGCAAGAGCGCGCACGTGCAACATGATAAATGACAGATTTAATTGATATTGATGTAAGTTTTTAAATTTTTGATGAAATGCTTTAGAACTCATAATATAAGGATACATTAGTAGCATAGACAATATGACATGGTCAAAATAGCAAGATCTCACGCGCATGCACGTGCGCTGCACTCTGATTGGCTGAAACAAAAATCTCAATATCTTTTTTGTTTTTTGATGAAATGCTTTGAAATTTTGAACATAGCCATGCATTAGGATATCCTAAAATATGATATATAGGAATTATCATGAAAACACGTACACGCACGTGTGCTGCAATCTGATTGGCTGAAACTTTAAACAGCTATAACTCCCTTGGTTTTCAACCGAACAGGATGGGATTTGAAACATAGATAGATATAATGAACAACTACAAGAAGGTATGGTCAACATGCACATGGATACACGTGCGTGTACGTGCGCTGCAATCTGATTGGCTGAAACTTTAAACAGCTATAACGCCCTTGGTTTTTAACCATATGGGGTGGGATCTAGAACATAGATAGATGTAATAGACTTCTACAAGAACATATGGTCACCGTGCTCATGTATGCACATGCGTGCACGTGAAATAAACAAAATCAAACATACACTTGAATGAGCGTATTTTTTATTACTTTTGGATTAAATACCTTTATTTTTTTTTATATTTAAGTACATGGATTGTGTAGACAAAATGATATGGTCATTACGCACAGGCATTCGCATGCGCACGCATGCAATGCTAAAATTTGAATGAACGTCGTACACTTCCGGGTATATGTTGTTAAAGTCTCAAATTCAGAGTTTGTCTTATTTAATGAAGTTTACAGGTAATATGGCACAAAAAGAGAGTTGGGGAGCGTTTGGGGAACATCTGTAACGGTCCCCGTTACAATTAGCACTAGTTATTATTTTTCTTCTTCTTTCTGGGTACTTTTTTGTCCGGGAGTGATCTTGTAAACTGTTGATCCGATGTAGGTAAAACCTTTTTAGGGTCAGTAGACATGTTATGTAGATTTGCGGAATCAAGGTCATTTTGTGCGCACGTGCTTGCAAGAGCGCGCACGTGCATCATGTGAAATGACCAATATAATGTATATTGCCTTAACTTTTCTATTTTTTGATGAAATGCTTTGAAACTCATAGTGTAAAGATATATTAGTACTATAGACAAGATGACATGTCAAAATAGCAAGATCTCACGCGCATGCACGTGCGCTTTGCTCTGATTGGCTGAAACTAAAGTCTCTATATCTTTCTTGTTTTTTGACGAAATCCTTTGAAACTTTGAACATAGCCATGCATAAGGATATCCTACAACATGGTATATAGCAATTATCATGAAAACACGTGCATGCACGTGCGCTGCAATCTGATTGGCTGAAACTTTAAATTGCTATAACTCCCTTGGTTTTCAACCAAACAGGATAAGATTTGGAACATAGTTATATATAATCGACTTCTACAAGAAGGTATGGTCACCATGCACAGGCATACACTAGCGTGTACGTGTGCGCTGCAATCTGATTGGCTGAAACTTTAAACAGCCATAACTTCCTTGGTTTTCAACCAAACAGGATGGGATTTGGAACATAGATATATATAATCAACTTCTACAAGAAGATATGGTCACTATGCACATGCATACACGTGCGTGTACGAGCGCTGCAATCTGATTGGCTGAACTTTAAACAGCTATAACTCCCTTGGTTTTCAACCAAACGGGGTGGGATTTAGAACATAGATAGATGTAATGGACTTCTACAAGAATGTATGGTAACCATGCTCATGTATGCACGTGCGTGCACGTGAAATGGGTAAAATCAAAAATACACTTGAATGACCTTTTTTTTTATATATACTTTCGGATTATATTTATCATATTAAAATATATAGATTGTGTAGACAATATGATATGGTCATTACGCACATGCATTCACATGCGCAAGTGTGCAATAATAAAATTTGAATGAACATGGTACACTTCTTGGTAAACGTTGTTAAAGTCTCAAATGCATAGAGTTTGTCTTATTTAATTACGCCTACAGGGAATATGATTATAAAAGGGAGTTGGGGAGCGTTTGGGGAACATCTGTAACGGTCTCCGTTACAATTGGCACTAGTTGTATTTATTTTTATACCCCACGCAACTAGTTGCGGGAGGTGTAATGTTTTTGACTGGTCCGTCAGTCAGTCAGTCCGTCAGTCAGTCAGTCAGTCCTCTTTTTTTTTGTCAGCGCAACTCCTCATAAACCGCTGCACAGAATTTCGTCAAACTTTGCAGGTATTTAGGACACAATGTGTAGATGTGCATAGAACCAGGAAATTCCGATTCCATTATTTTTTCCGGGAATTTCCACACTTTTAACTTAGGCATTTGGCCATACCTTGAATATAGAGATGAACAGTTTGTCAGCGCAACTCCTCATAAACCCGCTGCACAGAATTTCGACAAACTTTGCAGATATGTAGGACACAATGTGTAGATGTGCATATTACCAGGAAATTCCGATTCCATTATTTTTTCCAGGAATTTCCGCACTTTTAACTTAGGCATTTGGCCATACCTTGAATATAGAGATGAACAGTTTGTCAGCGCAACTCCTCATAAACCGCTGCACAGAATTTCGTCAAACTGTGCAGGCATTTAGAACACAATGTGTAGATATGCATATTACCAGGAAATTCCGATTCCATTATTTTCCCCGGGAATTTCCGCACTTTTAACTTAAGCATTTGGCCATACCTTGGATAAAGAGATGAACAGTTTGTCAGCGCAACTCCTCATAAACCGCTGCACAGAATTTCGTCAAACTTTGCAGATATGTAGGACACAATGTGTAGATGTGCATATTACCAGGAATTTCCGATTCCATTATTTTTTCCGGGAATTTCGCACTTTTAACTTGGGCATTTGGCCATACCTTGAATATAGAGATTAACAGTTTGTCAGCACAACTCCTCATAAACCGCTGCATAGAATTTCGTTAAACTTTGCAGATATTTAGGACACAATATGTAGATGTGCATATTACCAGGAAATTTTGATTCCTTTATTTTTCTAGGAATTTCCACACTTTCCAACTTAGACTTTTTGGCCATATTTTAAATATAGAGATGAACAGTTTGTCAGCACCACTCCTCTTAAACTGTTTTACATAGTTTCGTCAACCTATGCTGATATTTAGAACATATTCCATTATTTTATCCCAAAGAGTTTTGACTATTATTCTCACCCCCCCCCCACTTCAAATTAATGTGTGGATTCGTATATTGTCAAGAAATTTTGATTCCATTATTTATCTAGAAACTTCATTCCACATTTAAATGTCCTCATATGCAAGACATTTTGATGAGAAGATTTTTTGCAATTATTGCCATTTTTGATCTATACTATGTATTTAAAGTGCACTGTGCCTTTCATAATGTGTTTCACCGTCAAGTTATGGGGGAGCGTGGGGTATGTGAGCTAGCTCACTTTTTCTTTCATTCCAAGGGAGATGAGTGAGGAGTATACTTTACTCAAAGAAAGGAAGTTTATAGTTGGAGAGAGGACCCTAAAAAATTTGCTGCAGAGAGTTAAGTGTGAGCAATGTGAAGGAGGGATAATCTCGTCAAGCATTGAAGAAGGATAGCCAATTGCAGTTTGAATTAAGTTCAAGTACAAATGTGTCGTAAGTTTTTAAGTTAGAACCTAGTTTTATTTTCGCAATAAGTTTATATGCCTAACATGTAATTGGTTAAATATTTGTCTTCCATGTCACACTGTATGTCTATTAAATTAAGAATGGACATCCTGGGAAATGGATTTCTACTCCATTTTATGGAGGTAGAATTTTCATTAGCATGATGTTACAACTTATGGTGCTTTTATCTGGTTAGTTATCTGAGTTGAAATTTCATTTTAAAAATTCACTTAAATATTTTTTTTCAATGAATGCCAAGAATGAAGAAGGGTACAAGTAATAAATAAAACAGTTAACATTATTGTAAACTAACAATTATTTGTGTCATCTTTTAAATGCTTTTCGTCAATTTTAAATCAAACTATGGCTATTAATTTTCGCAACTAAGAAAATATTCTCTACAAATACAAATCAAAATGATCGGTTCACAGCAATAAATATTTACACACTAAAGTAGGTCATGGAACTTGCAAATATATTTTGTATGCCAATAACAGGTGGTTCATATTAATTGGTTAAGCATGCAAATTTTTATTTTTCTTCTGACATGATATAATTATTGTTTGAAAAATCTTTTAAAGGAGCAACATTTGAACAGTTTGCCATAGGAGCAAAGTTTGTGAATTTGGTGTTTGGGAGTGCCAGTAATTTTTACAAAATGCAATGCCAGTATAGAGTAAGTACCATCAGTATATTTAATGTTGATTTAACAAAATCCTCAACAATTAAGTTTATTTATATTACAGCCAAAAGGATGGGATGGGGGAGAAACAAGAGGCCCAAGGGCCTTGAATCGCTCTTCTGATAAATTGTACAACCTATCACTTGTATTTGAAGCCTCTAACACTAGGTATCCTGAGACCAAAGTTGCACCACCTGACAAAGTTTGATGATTCTTAGCCAATAAGGACTACTTCTTGGTCTACATTCTTGGAAAACCCCAAATGCATCAACTAACACAGTTTGATTATTCTAAGCCATTAATACCTAAGATACTTAAATATAGCCATAAAAAGTTGAAAGTAGGTCACTGTAACCTACTTTTTGGTCAACATTCTCCGAAAACCCAAGATGCATCACATGACAAAGTTTGATGATTCTAAGCCAATAAGTACCAGAGATACTTAATTATAGCCCTAAAATGTTGAAAGTAGGTCACCATGACCTACATTTTAATCTACATTTTTCAGAGTCCAAAGATGCATCTGCTGACTAAGTTTGATGATTCTAAGCCGATAAATACCTAAGATACTTAAATATAGACATAAAATGTCGAAAGTAGGTCACTGTGACCTAATTTTTGGTCGTCACTCTCCGAAAACCCAAGATGCATCAACTGACAGTTTGATGATTCTAAGCCAATAAGTACTGGAGATACTTAAATATAGCCATAAAATGTCAAAAGTAGGTCACCGTGACCGTAATTTTTGGTCGTCACTCTCTGAAAACCCAAGATGCATCAACTCAAAAAGTTTGATGATTCTAAGCCAATAATTATTATACCAAAGATACTTAAATATAGCCATAAAATGTCAAAAGTAGGTCACTTTGACCTAATTTTTGGTCATCACTCTCCGAAAACCCGAGATGCATCAACTGACAAAGTTTGATGATTCTAAGCCAATTTGTAAAGGAAATACTTAAATATAGCCATAAATGTCAAAATTAGGTCACCATGACCTAATTTTTGGTCGTCACTCTCCGAAAACCCAAGATGCATCAACTCACAAAATTTGATGATTCTAAGCCAATAAATACCCAAGATACGTAAATATAGCCATAAAATGTCCAAATTAGGTCACCATGACCTAATTTTTGGTCGTCACTCTCCAAAAACCCAAGATGCATCAACTGACAAAGTTTGATGATTCTAAGCCAATAAGTACCGGAGATACTTGAATATAGCCATAAAATGTCAAAAGTAGGTCACCATGACCTAATTTTTTATCGTCACTCTCCGAAAACCCAAGATGCATCAACTCACAAAGTTTGATGATTCTAAGCCAATAAATACCTAAGATACTTAAATAAAGCCATAAAATGTCGAAAATAGGTCACCATGACCTACATTTTGGTCGACATTTTTCAGAGTCCAAAGATGCATCTCCTGACCAAGTTTGATGATTGTAGGTCTGAAGGTAATCAAAATATGCCTTTTAAACAATTTGAAAACATATGCCTGCAAAATTCTAAAAAGTAGGTCACAGTGACCTACTTTTTCTTAAATATGTTTTAAGGTCCCAAGATGCAGCAACTTACAAGATTTGATGATTCTAACCCTTTCAGTGCCTGAAATAATGGGATTTAATGTTTTAAAAATGTTAAGTCAGAAAGTTCAAAAAGTAGGTCACGGTGACCTACTTTTAGGTTGACGTTGTTCAAGGACCCAAGATGCATCAACTGACTAAGTTTCATGATCATAGGCTTTAAAGTGTCCAAAATATGCCTTCAAATCAATTTGAAAACAAATGCTCACAAAATTTAAAGAGTAGGTCACCGTGACCTACTTTTGAGTTAACATGATGTGAAGTCCTAAGATGCATCAACTTACAAGATTTGATGATCCTAGCCCGTAAAGTAAGCAAAATATAAACATTTTTATTAATTGTAAATTTAGGTCAACTTCAAAGTGACCTTGAGGCCAGGCCCTTTGCCCCAGGGTCATGCCTTGAACAATTTTTAATCTTCAACATATCCTGATCCTTGTATGTAAGTTTGGTGAAAATCTGCCAGGCAGTTCTGGAGAAGAAGATTTTTTAGCAACTAGTACTTTTGGTTTTGTTTTCCTGATTATCTCCCCTTGTTTTAGGGTCCCAACCCTTATTTTAGTATAAATGGTAGCCCTTGGGCCAAGGATACCCTGTGGCAAATTTGGAACTGATTGGCCAAGGGGTTCTTGAGTTATGGCCCATATTCTAAAAAGTTAACGCACACCGCACGACGCACACCGCACAAATGGCCATAGCATTAGCTCTTTGAGCCTTTGGCTCAGAAGAGCTAAAAAAGTCTATATAATACATTTAGTAATAGTTAGATCATATTAAGTAAAATTTTAGTGGTTATGAAGGGGCGGAGGGAGCGAAGCGACCGAGCCCTTCTTAACCACTAAAATTTTACTTAATATGATCTAACTTACTTAGAACCTAATTTGATTGGCTAATAAGTCAGCGCGCGGAGTTACTGCATAGACATAAAATCTTAACAATTAAGTGATCTACTTAATAGAAAATTTAGCAGCTGCTGATTGGAGGAAAAAGTGGGTTAGGTTCTAAATTCTCTTCACACATCCTTACATACATCCAAACACTGGGCCCTCTCAGACACTCTCTTCAAAACAAACTCACCCTGTCCCTCAAACATCTATTTGTGTATACATCAGCATTTATTTTTGTAAAACTTCTTCATTGTACATATTCTGTAGGTTGCAATAGAGAAATATTTTCGATGTCATATGGAGAAAATGAGGAGATCTATAGGAGGGTTACCTTTTAGTGTTGCAGTGGATGTAAGATATCAGAGGTAGATAGATCAGAGTAATAAAGAGAAAATGCATTTCCACTTGTGCACCCCATTCCACAGGAACCATTGGTCTGAGGCAATCTATTCAAAATAAGACATCATAAAAAATTATTATAAATGATAAAAAGCATGTAAAATCATTCAGCAACTATTTAAGAGGCGTCTCAGGCATTTGGCATATAGCTTCTATTTTAAATCACATAACATGATTAAAATTCATCTAATTGATAATAAAGACGAAAATATAATACTGTGGAATCACAAATTTTCGTGGGGGTTTAATTTTCGTTGTTTTCGTGGTATGTCAAGACCCACGAATTCATGTCCACAAGGAAATATAAAATTCTACACACATAAGTACTCATTTATTCTTGATCCACGAAATCAAATCCCCACGAACCAAGAAATTTTCCTCAAACCATGAAAATTTGACCCCACGAAAATATGTAATTTTACAGTACATTATATAATACAAACAAGCAAAAAAAAAACAATCACGATGACAAGATGTGCGGCAGAAAAACCTATTCCTAATAATCGGAAAAAAATAATTTAGATGTCCATGCGAAGAGGTTTAAAAGTAACAGTGAATTCCTACCCATTTCTGGGCATCTCAACAAGATACGGCGTACGCACTGTTAATATTAAACATCTGAACATTCACTTAGCTGAGCATTTACTTTGTTTTCGTTTCTTTTTAAATGTTTTTGTCCTCTCGTTAATTTTCCGTTTTTGCTGACCAATCTTTTTGTCTAGTGACCTTGTCCGTAGAGGTAACAGTCATTTTGTCTTTGGGAATAAATTGTCTTAAACGCTTGTAATGTCTGTCACGCTCCTCTGTCGTCTTTGATACCCAAACAGTCCTTGTCATCCCAAAGTGTTCGTAGGTCTTTGCAAGCCTAAACTGTCCTGTACCAACGATTGCCTTCCTAATGTCTTTAAATTGGGCCTCTATCAGAGTTTTCAGGAAGTTGACAAGGTCTAAGAGGGGTTTCGATTTCCAATTTATAGCTTGCTTTAAGATGTGATTGAGAGACTCGGAATTATTGTTTGTCCATGCATTTTCAACTAACCCGGTACATAATGGTTTGTTGACTTTTTCTTTCAAATTAGATTTCAATTTGTTCTGAAAGTACCTGTGAAATTTGCCTGACAACTCTCTAGATGCGTCTTCTATGTCGTCAGATTTTGCGTCGAAGCAAATACTATCGTCAGCATTAATTAGTCCGTCATTTCCAAAAAACATGTCTAAAATCTTTTGCCTATCAACCTTGTCAACGCAGTCGTCAATCAGCTTCTGCTTTGTATTCTGATATAGATGACGTTTGCAGAGCAGATGTGTAGATTCGGGAAATGCTGTGATAACTGCGTTCACAAGGGTTGTTCTTCGTCTGACCCAAAAACAAGATTTGATTTGTCTGTCCCTGCTAATTTTGTACGAAGATGGTTGAAGAAATTGCTATTATTGTCATGTATAAATAATGGGCCTAGAAAAATTGGTGCATCCTCCGAATTGTCAGAAACTACGCTACCGTATATACTCGCCTATAAGTCGGTTATACTTAATAAGCTTTTATTTCAGATGGACTGGCCTCATAAAATACCATCATTTTTATAGCTCGCCTATAAGTCGGACATAGAGTTTTGGACCAGATATGAACTCCCAAAAACCGACTTATGGGCGAGTATATACGGTAACTTGCTTGTAGCATGTGGCTGTTACATGCATATTGCACAGATAAAAGGTCTTATCAATTCCTAAAATTGATTGGCCTGTACAAGTTTTTAATGTCCGTCATCTGTGCGTCTGTATACAAGATAAGGCATGGCGCCTTACCCTGATCCCTAACAATTGATTTCACGGTTGATGTGCCATTTGCAACAAATTTGTCAATTTCGCTTATGTGGTCAGCTATATTTCGCCTATTAACCACATGTCCGTCCTCATTCCGTCTGTCTTTCTTTGAGTCGTTTAATTTTTTGTCATAAACCTGTCGTTTGCTTGTTGGCCCACTTAATTCGTCGTATTTAATGGAGAGTTTGTTATAAACCTCGGTTGGTTTGCCGTTTTTGAGTAAATCAGACATTTCGTTCATAACGAAGGCGGGCGTTTGGACATTTTCTGTTCTCTTTTAGAATTTCCATGTGGGGCCAAACCAGGAAAATTGCCTAAATACTCGACTATTGCCACATCCTTTGAATTCTCGCCGTTTAACCATGAAACCCTTTTTTGTAGGAGGAGTCTAATTTCAAAGTAGTGTAATGTCGCGACAAGATCCTTAGGAAAAGTAGCAATCTCGTTGTGTATAAATGAAAAATATTTTTAAGGAATGTTTTTCAGTTTTTTGTGAGTTATTGAGTTATTGGTGTGTGAATCACACAGACTTGTCATGTAGGCATATTTCATGAAGCGCGCAATAATTCACACTAAACTGAAAAACATTCCTTATATTTACATTTTACATGATTGGAAGCAAATAAAATATGCTAAATATTTGAATATCTCGCGGCCCTATATCGTTGCACTTTAACTAGCCTCAATGTGACGTCACCTTAACTTTGTTGGCCATTTTCTCCACAATGTATCTTATAGGGATAAGTGGTTGTGGCATTAACCCATCGATATATTTCTTTGCTGCTGTCTGTCAGTCCACTTATTTTCCGATCATATTCTTCGCAACTGTTGCACATACTGAAATGAAATTTAGTTTACAGATTTATCAGATAAAGATCTTTGTCAAGTTCTGTTTTGGCTATAATCGCGCCATTTTTGACAGAGTTATGCCTTTTTTCAACTTGTTAAAATTCCAATTTTGGGGAATAGAAGCATAAGTGTTAACATCTCTTGTTAATTTAAGAATTATGATTTAATGATGGACAAAAAAAATGAGTTGAAAATCTCTTTGCTTTTGATATAGCTTTTAAAGTTAGACGGTAGGTGATCTTGGGGGGGCTGCACTGATCGAAACAGATCTAATACAATCACTAGATTTAGCTACATAGCTTGAATTAATCACTTAGCTTTAAATATTTACCTACCTGAGATAGCTTTTTTAGCATGCTAAGCTACCAAATTTATTTATTTCAATAAAAAATCATTTTTATCAGGATGTGCAAAAAATCTCGTTTGATGCAGTGATCATTTTCAACTTTGAACTCATCTGAAAACAATTCATGAAAAAATCAATCTTGTGCCATTATTACAATATTGTTGGTTTGGCGTTGCCGATTCAGTCTTAAAGGTTTGGGTCGGTAGGTAGGGAAATTTTTTTTCACATTGAGAAATGTTGTTAGTATTCACACACAGATTTGAAATTATTATTTTCTTTACAATATTACGACTTACATATTGAATAGCATTTCACACAAATATTAATTAAAAATCGCATTTCATAAAAAAATATTTAAATTTTAAATTTTTTTAGTTTGATTGACACATCCTTGCAACTTTCAAAAATTAATTTTATTCGTAATCCTTAGGAAAAGTAGCAATCTCGTTGTGTATAAATGAAAAATATTTTTAAGGAATGTTTTTCAGTTTTGTGTGAGTTATTGAGTTATTGGTGTGTGAATCACACAGACTTGTCATGTAGGCATATTTCATGAAGCGCGCAATAATTCACACTAAACTGAAAAACATTCCTCATATTTACATTTTACATGTTTGGAAGCAAATAAAATATGCTAAATATTTGAATTTCTCGCTGTCCTATATCGTTGCACTTTAACTAGCCTCAATGTGACGTCACCTTAACGCACGCTTCTCCGTGTATATTTCTACGCGTGATTATACACGACAATGATTTTCCAATCAATTTCACAGTAAGCTTACCATAAAAACAGGGAATGTAAATATAATACTATAATCCAGAAAATTTAGAGTACAGTTGCTCGAAAGCACAACAAACACACATATATTGTCAGTTAGTGTTAATTAAATCTAAAACAAACTAGCATGGCGCGGCGCCATGCCCTTTTTTCCAGCACCATGCCCTTATTTCCTAACCAAAAATAAATTAAAATATGCCAAGTTTAGGCAATATTCCTTTGCTGCCCTGTTTATTCAGTGCATGCTGATAATCCCTTTGTTTATACCACGACAGGAAATCACTACACGCTTGAACGCACCACACAGCCACCTGGCTAATTAAAATGCATCAGGGTAGAGGATTTAACTTGAGAAACTGTCATTTAATTGCATCGATCATGCAAGAATTCGCCCAAGACCAAAGACAAATTAACTTGTAAATTATTAACTAATTAAAATCAGGATCGTTTTTCAAACCGAAAGTGTCAAAGTTTTTAAAAAAAAAAAAAAAACAAATTACACATGGCAATAATTATTTTTTTGGGAGTAAGAACTGTTTTCACTTGATCTTTTTGGTAGAATATTTTCCAAGTAAAGAGGTGTATTTTTCATGTTTTTTTTAAAATGCCGCTCCTGTCTTGCCACAAGAAATACATATGTGAAATATGTAAGTCCTGGTATTTACTGTTCAAATGTTGTGACCACGGTCATTGTTTTTTTAAAAGTAGATCAAACTTTAAGGTCCAGGTCTAAGGGGCAAAGTTTTTTGTATTCCATGAAAGGTCTTCTAACAAGAATTATATACACGAAATATGAAAGCCCTAGCCAAACCATTCAAAAGTTATGGTCAAGGTTAAAGTTTGGAAATCTCCAAAGTCAAGAGGTCAATGTTGTTGGTATCCAATCAAAGGTCTTGCTACAAAAAATACATATGTGAAATATAAAAGCCCTTATCATTCAAAAGTTATGGTCAAGATAAAAGTTTTCTCATAAGTACAAAAAATCTCCAAGGTCAAAAGTCAAGGTTGTTGGTATCAAATGAATGGTCTTGCCACAAGGAAAACATATGTTAAGTATGAAAGTCCTAGTACCTTCCATTCAGTAGTTATGGCGAAAGTAAAAATTTGGAATTTTTGTGTAAAAGTTTTTGTGTAAAACTCCAAGGTCAAGGTCAAAAATTGTTGGTATCCAATCAAAGGTCTTGCTACAAAATATACATATGTGAAATATGAAAGTCATAGTACCTACCATTCAAAAGTTATGGCGAAAGGAAAAATTGGAATTTTTGTGTAAAAGTTTATCAAACTCCAAGGTCAAATTTAGTGGTACCTTAAAAACGTATTGTGACAAGGAATATACATATGAAATATAAAAGTCATAGCTCCACTAAATCAAAAGTTATGTGCAATGTTAAAGTTTTTGTGACGGACGGACAGACGAATGAGATTTTATGTCCCCTCTCTTTCGCGAAAGCGGGGGACAAAAAAGAAAAAATAAAATTTTGATCATGCTACTCATGCTTAAATTTCTATATTAAAAAAGGGAAGTAATGTCTTTCAATTAAGTAATGGCATAACATTATATCAACCTGTAAGTTTATATAATTCCTGATTTATATTGTTTTTAAAATGTTTTGGTAGGCTACAATCAACGTCAAACTTGTTGGATTCATTGACGCCAGGAAAGAGGCCATCAACACACGTTATGGACACAAACTCATCAGGAAAGCAATCGTTGCAGATGAAACAAAAAGTACGAAGATCTCCTTTTGGAATGATAAAAGCGATTCACTTGCTACAGGGAAAAGTTATTCAATCAGTTCACTTGTTTTGAAAATTTTTGGAGGAGCACTTGTTTGAACACAACTTCAGACACCATGTGCAAATCCATTCCCCCCATTGAAAATGTTATCAGTGATGTGAAAACCTTGCTGGAAGAAAAAACACAGAATGTATATGTAAAACAAATTGTTGTCAATGATATCAAGCTTTGCCAAGCTTGTCATCAAAAAATGGAAGTGAATGCTGAAGACAAAACTGTCAGATGCTCAGCCTGTCACACAAAACAAAGAGCAACAGAGTTAAAGAAGACCCTAATGCGGCTCTAACCGTTGAAAACGAGCAGAAAATTGTTTCCAAATTTTACATTGCTCAACATGTTCTGATGGAGTTCCTCCAATCCTGTTCAAAAGACAACCTTATTGATGATGCAGACCAGCTGGAAGACTTCTTTCTGGAACTAAAGGATGTTAAAATAACCCATGGAGCCAGCAATGATGCCATTACAAAATTGGAAGAAAAAAACTGAATAAAATCCATAACTGCATGACCAGAGCACATGAAACAGTTTCATAGGTTTTGCTGAAGTCTTAGTATATCTAGTTCTCAAATGTCATTGCACTTATTTTATTTTCATATATTTGTTGTAGCAAACAATCTGTCTATTTTTGAAAAATTCAGTCATGATAAGTTTCATAAACTTGAAAATTAATCTATTTATTATTTTGATAGCTCTTTCATTGTGACATAATCAATATAGATTAGAATCAGGCTGATAACCCACTGAAGCAAATGTACAAGTTAAAGAAGTTTTTTGAATCTTGGTATAATCAATGTTTGCTGTTAAAATATGATTGCATGTAGCATATCCAATTTGACAAATATTTGTAGTTTTATATACAATGTAGTATGTCAAATACATGTATTTCATAGTAAATACATACAAACGTGTTTTAAAAGTTGAATAAAATCATATTGTAACCACATGTTTGGTCAGTATAGGCAACACATTCTTAAAAATCTCTTCACCTCCTTCAAATACATGTACATATGATATAATGATAATCAATTTCTTCCATTAGATGAATGACCAGTAGGATGATGTTGTAGTTTAATTCATTTGTACACATTGTACATTCACATTTAGTTTTGACTTCTGTTGTACTCAGTCAGTCACTGTATATCTGTAAAAGTTAGATTACACTAATTAGGGTAGTACGTTCATGGTTACTATTTGATTTTAAGTACATGTAGTAGTTTTGGATTTTGTGTACTTACGGTATTCCACCCTCACAATTTTGATGGTTCAAAGTTCAAAAACTACATTAATTTTCATTTATTATTGTTTAAATTTAGCAATAATTGCCAAAAACAGAAGTACTTGTTAACGTAAAAAATCATAAATTCCTTGAAAGAAGGATATGGAAATAACGAACAGTATTCAATCTCAACGTCCAATAAACAAATATACAAAATAAGAGCAGAGCAAACACGAATCTCCGAAACATCAGAGGTGGGATCAGGTGCTATGGAGGAGTGAGCATCCCCTGCTGACTGGTCACACCCGCCGTGTGCTCGTTGTCATAATCACGATATAACGGAAAAAATCCGTGGTCAATTCAGTGTATAAATAATGGACTAACAATTGGTATGAAAAACGTCAGTCAGCATTTCATTCAATGATAAATTGTATTTGCTGACAAGGTCATTGTATCGACCATAGAATTTACGAAATGATGACTTTAAACGAGACTGTTGATATTATTGTTTCATCAACTTGCTTGTCAATAATTTACCTCGTTTCCATTGGTCACCTAACTCCAAGTATAATGCCGCCACAAGATTTGCAGTCTTTACCTTTGACAATCAAAACTAAATTGCCAAGAACATTGAGATTACCAGGAAATCCTGATACCGACCTCTGGTCCTTTTATAAATTCCTTACTTGTACATCCACCACTCTTGATAATCGTCTTCTAATTATTCTATCTATTCCTCTTTTGGATGCTCAAGAAACTTTTATGGTCTATAAAATTCATAATTTACCAGCTCTTATGACTAACCGTACTAACACTATCATTGATAACGATTGTTCTATGGTGGCGCAATATAGTTTAGAGACTTCGGCTGTGGCTATAAATACTAAAAGAACTCAATATATTTTACTAACCTCCGAAGAATTACAATCCTGTTCGAACACACTAAAAGGGTTTTGTTTTGCTAGAAGTCCAATTTATAAAAACAAGTGTTTCAAAATTATGTGTGATTGCGTTGTTTTTTCAAGACACTCGGAGAACAAAGAAATACTGTAAAGTAAACGTTAAATTAAAAACAATTTTGCCTATGGCAAAATATGTAACCAATGGCCACTGGATTATATCTACTCAAACTAAATTACCATTTGTCAAAATTTGTGAACATGGTCATACATGTACTTCAGTGACTTCTGACCTCCATTACAAATTGTTGAATTGGGTGAATCTTGTTCTGCAGTAACAAGTCAATTAACATTACCTCCCCATTATCATCAAGAAAGTAAATATGATATAACTAATATGTTACAAACGTTTATGGAATCGTACAATATGTCATCAATTAAAATTTGGGAACCTTTGCATTCCAAATAAATAATTTATCAAACATTAAAATTCCCACAAAATTACAAGACCTTGAGACAGTACCAATAATCAGACTGGTTCATGAGTTAACATGCATTGATTCAGTTGATTATTTACCTCCCCCTGGGGATTGGCCAAATTGGGTTTATGCAATTTTAGCCTTCGGCATCGCTTTAATCCTGGGGATTGTAATTTATATTTATTGTAAATGTAAAAGGCGTTGGTCAGGTAGATTTTGGCAGAGAGGAAAGAAAGCAGATGGAGAGCAAGGACAATACCCATTGGTGGCGATTAACTCGTCTGGTGAAGGTCACACTGGCAGAGATACAAAGGCCTCTGCACCATTGCTGGCAACTGTTTACACCGCTGGAGTGGACTCCGTGGACACTATTACGAAACTTTATCCAACGATAAGGAAGGATGCAGTACCACCCAGTGCTGAGCGTACCACCACAGCGTGATTGAACTTTTATTGTAAGTCGATCCCTCTTTTATTAGAGCCGAGGATCGTGAATATTGGACAAATATAAAGGATTAAAAACTGAGTGAATCGAATCCTGCGGTTTACTACAGTTCGATGAAAATAAATAATTCAAGAATAACAGTGTCTCAACGTGTACATAGTGATTGATGTTTCTACGATGGAAATTATTCTATCATTGGAGGAGGGTACCATATTTAATCAGCGAAAATTGGTGAATGGTGTATATATCTTTCTCAATTGTGTTATTCTTACAGTGTCACAACGTAGATGACGTGATGGACGAGGTTATCTATTTGTGATGAAATATATGAATTAAACTAATTCATTTCCTGCAAGGGAGGAGTGTAACACAATTGACGTTATGAAAACTGATATATCATTAATTTATTACATAACTATAAACTTACTTAACCTATATTCTTGATCAGGTGAAGGTACTTATATTGTTCTTCTATTTATTAATGTGTTTACTATGTTTAGATATTTGTTGTTGTTCATAATTAGGACCTGTGTAAACAGGGCATAATAATCCCTGTACGTCCAGAACTTAATGGGTGATGGATCATTCCGCTTGTCATTTACCCTCATGACTATGGCATAAAGTGATCGTCGAACTACATTTCGGGTGTCATAATGATCATAATACCTACCGCTACTACGGCCATGAAATATCAATTATACAATTACACTAATTGATCGGAGTGGACCATGTCCCAAGGGTAGGCTGAAGACTAATATAGTCCTAAGATCGGACTCTCAAGACAGAATTCCACTATACGACACAGAAGAATTAACACTGATCTTATACCTCCCCTGTGCTAGTGAGAACTTATACTAGTTCAAACTAAAGTTTTAACTCTGTAAAATTCTATACACAAGTGTATATTAATATATTCGGACTGGCTGATTGTTTATCTGAACTGTTTGTTTGTTTGTCTGTTATTTCATTAAAAACTTATATAACCCGCATTGAACGTTGTTGTGTTATATAAGGCCCGTGGGCCTCTTGTTGTTTATGTAGTGCACAAAAGCCCGAGAACATTTCACCGTTCACGTGAAAAAATGGTGTCACAGGGGGCTGTGAGAATTTGGGTAGGCCTAACTGTGCTAATGATGTGTACGGCCTTGCCAAGTGCAAAGTTTTGCGAAAAATGTTACGTTAGAAATGAGGTCGCAATGAGTTCCCGTCCTTTGCAAGACATCCAGGAAGTTCTATGTGCCCTATTTCATAGCTTTACTGCCCATGGACCTGAGGTTTATAGATTATTCTGCCTGAGATCTATTATTCCAGAACAAAAAGAGAGGGGATTTGGGGATCTTCGTCGAATTTCAGAGAATAAAAGCAATCGACAGGCAGAGTACGTCATTGACAATGATGTTATGAGATACCATGCACAACAACAAAAGGAATGCAGAGAAGATGCACTTGCCATCCAGGAATCAGTCATCAGTCAGCAAGCGAAGTTGTAACCACCCACTAAAAATAGTTTGATTCCAAATGAATGGCTCCTTTCCAAATCCTCACTTGTTCATTTGGAAATGATTTCAGGTTTCATAATTGACCAGGAATGGTGGAAAGAGGCCTGTAATGGCTTGGAGTTTCATGATGGTCCTTTAGAAAGTCCATGTACCAGCATTCCTACAAGCCATTACCGTTCAACTTCCTTGAAGCAAGAACATCAGAGAGTGAAGGGCATCTGGCAGACAGTGGTACGCAGATTCCAGGCGGGTGACATCACAATTCCACTTCGACGCATCAAAGTCTACAACAATGAAGGCAGAATGGAATTTTGTTAAACCCCCCCCCCCCAACAGGTTGTAATCTACATCAGCATCATCATCTTTTATCTCAAAAATTATTATTTATGTACTATATTTACTTACTGTAAATATCTTTCTACTGCTGAAAATGAAACTACTTCAAATCTGTCATTGACTGATAAGCCTGTGCTTTCCAGTATGGAACCTTTGCATGGTAATCAAACTTAAATAGAATTTATGTAATTAATATCCAAGAATCTCTTTTGTTTCTCTGATAATAAAGTTAAATAAAAAGGGGCTCACAGGCGACAATGCTCATTTGAGGCACTAAGGCCCTCAGGTGAGCTAAAAGGAGAAAGAATATCATTTTTTTTTTATTTATATTTATTTCTTAATCTAAACAAATTCTTTTTTACTTTATAAATTTATGTAAATGTTACAATTTGAATAATTATTTAAGATGTCCCTTGTGATAGCATGGAGAGTTATTATGAAGAACCACTGAATGATGAAGGATCTGTGTTTACCCAAGTCAAGAAACCTACAAATGGTTAGAGAAATACTACACAAAGCATCTATATGTAATGAAAAATGATTTAAAAAAAAATGAAATTTCTTTTGGAAGTGGGATTGTCCATTGGGCCACAGTCCGTCTCAATTAAGAAAGGAAAACCTGTTGTGAGCAAGTCACCTACTACATGTATATGTATAAATGTATTCCGGAATTATTGTATCTTTTCTTAGTAGTTTCGGTTTTGGTTTTATTTTGTAAACCGGAAAGCGGGAAACAACAAAAGCCCATGCTGTATTCACACCAGTGCAATCATCTTAGTTAATAGAAATGTAAACAAACACCTTAAAGTTCATTGCCAACTGACAGGTAATTAATATTTGTTCGATTATTATTGATTTTGGTTTTGTACTTTCGGTTTGTGAATGTAAACATGCTGTTTACAAGGATTGTGAACACGTGCCACACAGTATTACGAGTAGTTATTTTGATACTTTTGCATTAAGAAATCCTCACAGTGTTGCATAATATCAGGGGTATTCTTATCGTCAAGGATTGTCCGGCGAAGGACGGGATCGACAGACCTGGCCTGATGGGGATGAATATCATTTCACAATGTATGGAGATTTTCCAGAGTTACATTCCGGGGTTGGAGAATCATAAAAAATCTGAAGTGAAGGGATTCGCCAGAGTGGCAGGGAGGAGTGAGGTGTGTGTCCCCGCAAATTCTGTGAGTGTTGTGAACGTGGTAGGGCCAACGCAGAAAACTGTGCCTAATAAGGTTGTGAACATTGAGCCACTCTCTGTAAACGCAAGGAGAAAAAGGTGAAGGTCAAGTCTTTCTTCCAGTTACCGAACGCCTACAAATTCATTAGTAGTGACGAGGGGGAAGATGATGTTGTGTCCCATTCATATTCATGGGAAAGTGAAAAACTTAAAATAATCAAAGAAATCCTGGACAAGATAATATTTAGATACTTGTCCTCCACGCAGCAAAAGACTTTGTCAAAGAGAAGCAGGGGGTCAATAAGACAAGATCCCCCAAAACTAGCCAGTGATCATGACTGGGTTCCAAACAATGTCTCTTAAATTTATTTTTCTTTCTGTTTGTAAATATTAAGCAATATCTGTTTAGTAAACTTTTACATTATATTCATCAAAATGTATGAAGAGCTTTTTATCTTTTGGATATGACCTTTAAAACGTAGGAAAATGCAAGTTCTCCCATGTTACAGGGTGGTTATGTACCGCCTATGACAATGGGAAAACATTACTCCACTATGACAAGCTGGAGTAATTCTGACTCGTATAAGGGGAATAGCAAGACAACAGCCCAGACATCGGGCGGTAAGTCACCGTTGAATGCCCAGGGATCTGTGAATGCTATTCCGAACACCCAATTACCTCATGTTTCTGGTTGGGGTGGTAATGTGGTACAGGGGTTACAGAACACACCAACTACACCTGTACAAATACACCAAACACTGCCACCCACTAATACACTTGCACAATTACCAACACAACAACCACAAGTGCAAGTACACACACCAATTGCACAACACATGCAGCACACTACACCAATACAAGTGCAACATGTGCCACAACCTGTGCAACAACAACTAAATCAGGCACCGGCTGCAACGCAACAATATGTACAGCAACACCCGCAGCCGGTGCAGCAAAACATTGCTCAACCACAGTTACACCAGCCACCGGCTGCAATCCAACAACAGGTGCAACAACAAAACATGCAGCCGGTGCAACAAAACATTGCACCACACATGCAACCAAACATTGCACAAGTGCAACAACAAAATGTACCTGCTGTACCACCATTGCCACAGAACATGTTGCAACCTGTTCCACAAAACATGTTGCAACCTGTTCAGCAACCAAATATGCAATTTCAGCAACCACCACCTCAACCAATACGTAATGGGAGACAAGATCGTATCGACCCATTACCAAAATCTTTGAGGTATGATGGTTCTGATTCTTGGAAAGCCTTCCAGCAAAAATTCATGAGATTTGCTGAAGTTAAAAACTGGAGGCCTCAAGAATCAAAGGATTATCTTGGGTGGTGCCTGGAAGGAAAGGCTAGCGAGTACTATGCCACAATAATCACTCAGGATGTGGACATAGGATTTTTGCAGTTAATGCAAAAATTGGAAAAACGTTTCGGGTATAAAGAAATTCCCGAAACGGCTCAGCTTAGAATTAACTCGGTAGTTCAGGGAACTGGAGAAAGTTTGGAGGAGTGGGCTGATAGAGTCTTTCAGCTAGCCCTCCGTGCTTATGAAGGTTTACCTGAAGAGTACATGTTGAAACAGGCAATCAAGCGAGTCTGCCATGGTTGTTTGGACAAGGAAGCTGGCCAATATGCCATTAACCAGCATCCTATGACAATTGAGGAAACTATAGACCATCTTAAAAGTTTCCAGTACAATCATACGGCAATTTTCGGAAAGAAGAGGGAGGTACGCGAGATCTCTTACAGAGAAGAAAAGAGTGACAAAGAGCTGCAGGTGAGGGCAGTTACCACGCAAGATGGGATGCGTGAGCGCATGTCAAGGCTTGAGAGCCATCTAGGTTCCTTAAAGTCTGACATGCAGACTATTATCCAGCAAATGGCGGCCCTTGCCGAAGGACGTTCGGCCAGTAGAAGTCCTCAAAGAGCAAAGTCACCAGCGACATCAAGATCTCCGTCCCCTACAAGGAAATGTTTCTTTTGTGGTGGAGTGGGCCATTTCAAGAGCGAGTGCCCGAGTCTCAACAAGACCAATCGCACCACGAAGAATGTAACCTTCAAAGATCCCAAAAAAGAGGGAAACGAGAAGGGATCGGGGCATTAGGCCAATCCCTGATCCAGACTGATGGCCTAGTAATTGGAAATACCGAACCGTCCGACGAGATTTACATTTGTCGAATGAGGTCCTCATCCAATATTAAGGTGGATGTAGATATAAATGGTGTACATGTTGCGGCGGTTATTGATACCGCGGCTCAGGTAACTATAATATCTGACAAATTGTATGAAGGTCTCAACCCCAAACCAGCAGTATTAAAAAGGGTTGTGCTTCATGCAGCTGGCAGAGACCTCAAGATGAATGGTTGTAAAGTTGGGCCGGTAAGTATTGCAATTGGGTCACAGATTTTCAAAGATAATGAAGTATACGTAGCACCAGTAGATGACAACATGCTGCTAGGGTTAGACTTCCTACAAGAACACCAGGCTATAATCAACATGAGCGAAGGTAAGCTACACATTGGTCATGAGCGTATAACAATGAATTCTTGTTCCTCAGATGACTGCCATGTAGCACAAGCTGCAAAAGTTACTCTTAACAAAAATACAGTTATACCACCATGTGCTGCAGTGCGGTTATCTTGTGGTCTAAGTAGGTCATTGGCTGATTACGTTGTTGAGCCAATTGAGTCTGATACCTTCATAGCACCCAGAACCCTACACTTGAAGGAGGAAACACCTGTAGTCTGCCTTGTTAATTTGTCAGACAAATATGTTAAATTGAAACAAGGTCAAGTTGTAGGAATAGCCACAGAAATACAGGAAGTCCTTGAAGAACAACAATCTGAAGGTATAAGTATACGGAAGGTTACTTCAAGTGAAAACCAAGAAGTACCCGAGCACCTGGTAGATTTACTAGCCAAATCAGGTGAGCATTTGTCATTACACGAAAAGTTACTCTTGAAGGATGCTCTGCTCTCTTATAGTGATGTTTTCGCTAAGAATGAGTTCGACCTAGGAAACTTCACTGCCATTGAGCATAGTATAGATACCGGAGACGCCGCTCCAATTAAACAGAGGCTGCGGCGAACTCCTGCATGCTATGCTGACGAAGAAGAAAAGCATCTTAATAAATTATTGAGTGCTGGTGTCATTGAACCCTCTATTTCTGAGTGGGCCTCAGCACCTGTATTAGTCCGGAAAAAAGATGGTACTCTCCGTTGGTGTGTGGACTACAGAGCACTGAATAAAGTCACAAAGAAGGACGTATTCCCATTGCCCTTAGTGGATGAGTGCTTAGACACACTAACAGGTAACATCTGGTTTTCTAAATTAGATGCCAATTGGGCTTATTTACAGGTGAAGGTGAAGGATTCAGACAAAGAAAAAACAGCATTTATTACCAAATATGGATCCTTCCAGTTCAGCAGAATGGGGTTCGGACTTTGTAATGCACCAAGTACCTACTCAAGAGTGATGAATCTGGTGTTACGTGGACTGCATTGGAAAAGCGTTTTAGCATTCCTTGATGTCATTCTTGTCTTGGGTAAGAGTTTTCAGGAACATTTTAATAACATCTTAGAAGTTCTTGGAAGACTTAAACCTAAGAAATGTGTCCTATTCAAGAAAGAGGTGGAGTTCCTGGGCCGTACAGTCAACAAGAGTGGTCTGGGAATAGGATCTAGCTACGTCGAGTCCATTGAGAAGTGGCCAGTACCTACATGTACAAAAGAATTAGAGAGATTTTGTGGTTTTGCCAACTACCACCGGAATTTTATCAAGGATTTTGCTGAAATGACTGTTCCCCTTTATGCAGTAACAGGTAAGAATAGGTTTCACTGGGGTGATGAGCAACAGTCGGCTTTTGAAAAAGTAAAACTGGCTCTCACAAGTACTCCTGTTCTTACTTTACCGACCAAGGATGGATACTTCATCTTGGATACAGATGCATCTGAGAATGCCATCGGAGCAGAGCTGTCTCAAATCCAAGATGGTGAAGAGAGAACTATCGCCTATGCTAGTTTAGCCCTGTCATCTGAACAACGACGCTACTGTACGACGCGTAAGGAACTTCTTGCAGTAATAGTCTTTTCGCGCTACTTTCGATACTACTTACTGGGAAGATGCTTTACCATACGTACAGTGTACAGGAAATAGTGTAGAACGTAGTTTGTAGATATAAAGTAGTGCAGATTTTAGTGTATTGATCTCCATAAGTTTTAATCCAAGATGGTGAAGAGAGAGCTATCGCATATGCTAATTTAGCCCTGTCATCTGAACAACGACGCTACTGTACGACGCGTAAGGAACTTCTTTGCAGTAATAGTCTTTTCGCGCTACTTTCGATACTACTTACTGGGAAGATGCTTTACCATACGTACAGATCACAGCAGCCTTCAGTGGTTACTCAACTTTCGCTACCCAGAAGGCCAGCTCGCTCGTTGGATGGAAGAATTGAGTCAATACAACATGACTATTCAACACAGGGAAGGCAAAAAGCATACCAATGCGGACGCATTATCTAGGATAGTTATAGACGTAGCTTGTCCCTTTTACAGGTCGGACTTCAAAATTGAAGACTTGGCCTGCGGTGGATGTCTCTACTGTCGCCGTGCCCATGAGAAATGGGGAGACTTCCTAGATGATGTCGACGATGTAGTTCCTCTCACAGTACCACAGATTGGATCCGTAAAATTCTAGATAAAACACCATCAAATACTAGGGCTGAAACAAATCAGTTTTGTATTTGCCGCGGTCCTGATACGGGTTCATTTATGATTCAATGTGACGAGTGTCGTGAGTGGTACCATGGTTCTTGCGTAAACCTTACAAAAGAAGCAGCAGATAAATTAGCTTACTACCTTTGTCCGAAATGTGACTAAGTAACAAACCAGTGAGTCAATAATATAAATGTTTAATTGAATATATGTTTATTAGATAACATATGGTTCTGATCAAATCAGTATAATGTTATATGCTTGGCATTTGCAACGCTGATAGAACAGTATACTTATGTTATTTAACTTTATTACAGTTGATGAAGAAGGGGACCATCTTCTAAGACCAGGGTCATGTCACTTTAATATATTATATATATAAAAGTCCTTCTGGATCACCCTGTCTGTCTGTCTTTTTGTATGTTATATCCCCTTATATTATTGTACTTATATTATTGAGCATATTTGTTTAAATTATGTCATCAAACAAAAGATCGTGGAAATCGGAAAAGTCCACAATTCGTCAGAACAGAGGAGAACATTACGTCGACTTTGTGAGGAGGAAAACCGCCAAAAGAAGTCTTGTAGATCCTAAGAAGTTGATTTACGACCTAGTCCTGTTGAGTGATGGAACTTCTCACCAGACCATTTGCGACGTAATTATTGACCAGTAGCGATTGGCCCGGGATATTGGAGACAATAGATAGATTGAGGCGACAAGGCATGAAGCTGTTACCATTCTATGCTCAGGGAGGTGGGTTGAAGACAACCTTCCATCACTATCACGTAGATCCAAGCCACTGAGGAAAAGGAGGCTTCCATCAGCAACTGTTTCATCAGCCAGCTCTTCGTCCATGTGTGTTGACATAAGATTACTGTCCAACCCGGATCTTGGAGTTGTGCGAGAGAATGCTATGGAATCTTCTGAGTAAGGATATGGAAATAACGAACAGTATTCAATCTCAACGTCCATTAAACAAATATACAAAACAAGAGCAGAGCAAACACGGACCTCCGAAACATCAGAGGTGGGATCAGGTGCCATGGAGGAGTGAGCATCCCCTGCTGACCGGTCACACCCGCCGTGTGCTCATTGTCATAATCAGGAAATAACGGAAAAAATCCGTAGTCAATTCAGTGTATAAATAATGGACTAACAATTGGTATGAAAAACGTCAGTCAGCATTTCATTCAATGATAAATTGTATTTGCTGACAAGGTCATTGTATCGACCATAGAATTTACGAAATGATGACTTTAAACGAGACTGTTGATATTCTTGTTTCATCAACTTGCTTGTCAATAATTTACCTCGTTTAAGAAATTGTTCATACGTAGAGCATGCTCTTGCGTATCGAATCAACTGAGATATAAATACTCCGTATGCAGGTGATGAAGGTATATTGCTGCATAAGTAAGGGAAGTTGACGATAGAAAAGTTAAAGTCATCACGTTTATCATATAACTTGGTTGTTAGATTACCATTTGTGTCTTTTTCAAGTAAAATATCCAAGTATGAAGCAGATCTGTTGGACTCTGTGGTATCTTTTATCTCAAGCTCACCAGGATATATCGTGTCGACGTAGGAATGGAAATTATCATTATTAATTGACAATACGTCGTCGATATATCTAAATGTCGAGTTGAAGGCCACAGCAAGTGTTTTTTTCTTTTCACGCAAAAGATTTTGCATAAATTCTGCTTCATATGAATATAAAAATAAGTCTGCTAATAACGGAGCGCAATTTGTACCCATGGGAATTCCAATAGATTGTTGGAATACCTGGTCTCCAAAAACCACATAGATATTGTCAATCAGAAACTCAAGCATCTTCTTGATGTCAACTTCAGAGTACTTATGTGTACAATCAGAATCTGTTTTAACAAAATAATTTTTCAAATGACCAATAACCAGGTAAGTAAACTTACGAGTTCCATTTTTGTTGAAGAAGCAGCTGTCAATGAGTCTTCGACCATGGAGAAGCCTTTGGTGATGGAGGAGGAGTGTGTAGAGAACGATTCCGAAGTGCATGAAGCGGCGGAATTATCCGTAGCACGTGACACGGCGGATCAGGAGTGCTCCGAAGTGCATGAAGAGGCGGAATAATCCGTATCACATGACACGGCGGATCATGATCGTCATGAGTCAGTCGTCAAGTATTCTCAACGTCCAAAGACTATTCCTGTTAGAGTATCTGGAAGATTCTGCACGCAGAGTCCAGGAAACAGAAGAGTCTGCCAAACGACCGAGATTTGACCATAATCTTCGTGTGACGGTAGCTTTACAAAATGACAACCTACAGAAATGCCCATTTCCAGATTGTGGACATAGGGATAGGAAGATCAAGCGTCATGTTCAGCGCAGTCACCTTCCTAAGATTTTCAGCGACACAAGACCACTGCGTTCCTTGGATCAGTCCTCTTTGGCCCAGCTGCAGTACTTGGCATTGGAATCTTTGGTACGAAGCGTCCTAGGACATGATGCTGATTTACTGTCTGCTATGGATTATGTGAACCGCTCAGGAGCTCTTACCCGGGGTACTACTCTTCATCCCGACACGGTCATCTATATGCAGAGATTGTGTAGATATCAAGGATGGTTGGAGCCATATGAAGGGTTTACATTATCACCACTTAACTCACCAGCAGCCCTTTTTCACTGGAGGTGTCTGGTAGTACTTTTGTCACCTTTGCAGCCCATGCAGCGCGAAGAATTTCGTACACTTGGACGTGTTACAGGGGACATTACTAGTACTCCAGATACCGAGGAGACTCAAGTGCCGGTTGTTGACTCGTCAACGGAAGATGAGCTTACATGTATAGACGTCAGTTATGGATCTGATGTGGACATTCCCAGAGAACCAGTATCTCAGAGTGACCCTTGTATTGTCCATGAGATTTGTAGTCCAGAGTCATCTTCCACATATGAAGCCTTTGACAGTCATTTTCATCTAGACCGGACTTGTTCCCGCATATGGAAAGTTTCTTCAGGGAAATCTGTGGAGGACTTACTATCTTACTCTTATTCCAGCGATCGTCGTCCTAACCTTGATGTAACACTCTTAGGAGGAGTAGCTGTTTATAGTGAACCATCAACACACCCCAAGCTTGCAGATATGCGTGGTCCTTGGAGAATAGCTCTTGGAGTTCATCCCAAGCATGTTGATTAGTTGACGTCAGATAGATTCCTCCATATGAAGAAATTGTTGGACAATCCATATGTGGTGGCATTAGGTGAGATCGGACTTGACAGAACTGTCCCTGTGAAGCTGTGGAGACATCAAGATGAAGTTTTCCGCCAAGTGCTCAAGTTGACCCGTAAGGATAAAGTCCTTGTCCTTCACTTGCGTGGAACAGCTGCAGACAGGATTGGGATGGATGTACACGCACGCTGCATCCAACTACTAAGGAAATCGTGTGATCCAGACCAATCTATACATCTTCACTGTTTTACTGGTGACCCTGAATTAGTCAAGGAATGGATGGATAACTATTCTAACGTCTATTTCGGATTCACAGGTGCTGTGACGAACTTTAGTGCTAATCAAGTTCCGGTTTGCAGTCCGTCCCAATGAGCCGCTTGCTTGTGGAAACAGATTCCCCATACATGAAACCAGGAGGAGGAACTGTAAACACCCCCGCGTTCATTGGAGACGTTGCCGCCGAGGTTGCATCAAAACTACAAGTTAACGTGCAGTACCTACTGAAGGAAACCGTTAAGAATAGCCGTCGTCTCTTTAAGTGTTAGATGATATATATTTATATATAAAGGACTATTCCTGCAGAATTACAGGTCTGGATTATCTTCCGACTAAGTTCATGTGGAATGTCATATATTATGTTATTTGCTGCAAAATTATAGGTCTGGATTGTTTTCCGATCAAATTACTGCAGAATAGTGTATTTATTGTTATTATCTACAAATATGTTAATGGTATATTTAACATATTTTATGTATCTGTATTTATAATGGAAACCTGTTAAATAAAACGGGGGGGGAATGTAGTGAAATTGCTATGTTTACATTCTCCCTAATGTTATGACCTCTGACCCTGGTCTATCCATATACAGGGTATGTCACGTGATACCCCGTATTACCAATACTGAAGCTCCAGTCCTGGTCCTGATTCCGAAGTGAGAACACTATACCTTACCTGATACCTTATTGATACCTGTTTGTTTACCATTGATGTTACCTGGACTCACCCCCTTTACTGTTACCATTTACCTTGTTTGTTGTTGCTTGCTGTCGCCTGATTAAGGTAAGACGCCAGCCTAATTTATATTTAAGATATTATTGTCTTAACCAACTCGGTTCCACGACAATTTGTTTATTCTTTTTTATGCTATTCTAATAGGCTCCTTACCACTGGACACAAAATTCTTACAAATAGGAAAGTAGAACATTTAATTGCTTATTTCATCATATGCAAGTTTGGGCCAGTTATATAAATTTTGTGATGTTGGTCAAAATATATTTTAAAAAATCAATTCTTTAAAAGTCTTTCAATATATCTTCATTTTTTAAATATGTGTTAGGTAAATGTATAGACATTGTTCTAAAATTTACTTGTTGCCTAAAATTATAATTCCTATCATAAAACAGACAGGGAGTATTGGGGAGTAGGGGGAACATTTTTTCAATTAAGTAAAGTGTAAAATAATTTTTCTGGCTTATACAAATGATACTACATGCCTGTATATATTTGTATATATTCTTGCCTTTTAATAGTTGAATTTTTATATTATTATTATATTTTTTTCGGGTTATTGTTTATTTCTTCCTCAAATACCTAAAGGACTTAACTTCTCCCGTAGTTTTATTCATTACATCTGATGCATAAGCAACCCTTTTCTGAAGAATGATGCTTAGACTGTAAGCTATAACAGAGACCTAAACAATGTTGCTGGCAATATGCAATAGTTACCACGGGTAGTTTAAAACCTGGAAGACGAAAATAATTAACAGATACTTTTGAAATGAATACTTAATTATCTCACCAGCATGTCATTGTGCAACAAAGTCGTCAGCATTTTATTTGTCCTTTGAACGGGTGAAATGTTTTGAATGGCACTCGTATCGAAGAATTTTACACTTAACCAAGCAATCTTCTTAGATATATCTTTATTTACCCGCCGGGCCGTCGTTTCATCTTAAAACCGGAAGTGCGAGTTCGTAAATTTGAAATCTCTATCCCGACTCAAAGTTGACATCGGAAAGAAAAAATTGTTTTTTTTTTCTGAAAATTAAAAAACCTTGAGCGGAGGGTTTGTACAACTGAAAATAAAATAAATCATGCCCTTAAATATATAATTTGATCATTAGTATATTAACTAGGAGCAAAGGATAAGATGTTCAAAGAATACATGCATTTCACTATATAATCATTAGAGCCCCACCCTAAAACAAGAACCCCTGACCCTAGGGCCATAAAATTCACAATTTTGGTAGAAGCACTCTTGCAAATAATAACTAAGTACTTAGTTAGTTTATTTAATACCCAGGAGCAGAGAAGAAGGTTTTCAAAGAAGTCATGCATTTTCACAATATAATCAATAGAGCCCCACCCTAACACCAGAACCCCTGACCCTGGGGCCATAAAATTCACAATTTTGGTAGAGGCACTCATGCTCATCATAACTATGTACTTGGTTGGTTTATTTTATACCCAGGAGCAGAGAAGAAGATTTTCAAAGAAATAATGCATTTTCACTATATACTTATTTAGCCCCGCCCTAGCACTAGAACCCCTGACCCCAGGGCCATGAATTTCACAATTTTGGTAGAGGACTCGTTGCTGATTAAAATCATGCTTCAATTCAAGTTTGTTCAAATCATGACTCCCGGGGGTAGGACAGGGCTGCAACGGAAGTTCCATAGGGTCTGGATTTCGTATTGTCTAATTAATGTAAGAGGCAACAACAGGTAACTAAGCAGCTTCTTGTAAATTTCCCCCCATAAAACATTTTACCAGTTAAAAACTTGTTACCCGTTGTCATAGAATTTAATTCTTTGAAAGTTGTTAGGTAATCTATCAGGCCCGTGGATCTCTTGTTTTTTAAAGAATTTGTTTCATAACAGTTCCTCTAAATTTTTAACATTTAGGTCCTGAAAAAAGAAGGTACGCTGATTGTGTACAGAAGACTGAAAGAAGGTACGTCAGCCAGTAACTACCTGCCGTGTGAATTTTGCTGGGGATTTTACCACGAAAAACATATATGGCTACATGTTAAAACTTATGAGTTACGAACAGTTGCAGTAGATTCGCCCAACAACTTTGTCAGAAATGGTCGTGTTATGTTGTTACTTTTATTGATGTCCGATTGAGAGGAATCAGATTGTAGACTGTATGAACTTATTGTAAATATGAAAGAAACAAAGAAGAACCCAGGTTTTAAGGAGTTTTGCCTTTCTGATACTCTTATAAGAGAGTTTGGATTCTCGCTTATGGAGAGGCTTGGAACAACAGATGAACAAAGAAAAAGTGATTGTTGCAATATTCGAACTAAGTTACGGTCAGTAACAAGTTAATTGAAAAGGTTGAATGAAAAAAAACTTGTTCCCCATGATTTGACAAATTACATTAGACCATCGCAAATTCGGTCATGTTGTCTCTTCAGTGAAGGAATTGTACAGGGAAATGATTCTCCACAATAGGTAATTATATAATGATGTATGCAGCCCACTGATATCCAAGAGTGGGATGTGTTGCAAACAGAACACAAAGACTTCGTTCTATCAACTCACCAGACAACATTCCATCAACGAAAGATCTATCTTCAAGAATTATATAGAACAACACATAAAAAAAACAATTGAAAGTCATGAAACCAACATATGAACAATAGAGCAATTAGCACAAATGCTGATTGTGCAAATCCCAATTTTTAATAAAAGGAGAATCTCTGAAGTTGACGAAATGTTTGTAGCAGATTTTGAAAAGAGATTGATTGATTGTATATTGTTTAACGTCCCTCTTCAGAATATTTCACTGATATGGAGACGTCATCATTGCCGGTGCAGGGCTGCAAATTTAGGCCTTTGCTCGCCACTTAGGGCCTTTGAGCAGGGACGGGTCTTTATCGTGCCACACCTGCTGTGACACGGGGCCTCGATTTATACAGTCTTATTCGAAGGACCGCCACATTTAGTCGCCTTTAAAGACAAGCAAGGGGTACTGAGGACCTATTCTAACCCGGATCCCCACGGGGTTTTGAAAAGAGAATATCCGGACAAGATTTTGGAAACAATGCAGAAATTATTCATTCCTTTGAATTTTCAGAGAGAGCTTTTTTTAAATATTCATTGCTTTGAATTCAGCATATGCTCCATTTTTTAAGAACTTAATGAAATATATTTCCATCGAAGTTTGATTTGGGGGGCAAATATCGGTTATTACCGAATAAAGTTCGTTGATGACTGTCCTGTGGAATTAGAAATAAAAAGGCAGCTAATTTCATTATTACTGCACTATGTAGAATAAATTTTATCACTTCATTCCTTTTAAGTTTTATTTTTTTTCCCTTTATGTCTTTTATGAACCCACCTTCTCAGGTGCTCCTTATACATTGGAGGCAACTCCATTAGCATGATTCGTGAACTGAACATGAACTACTGTGAAAATAAAATATCTCTATAAAAAAAATTTTAAAAAATATAAATCTTTTTTTAAGAAAAATTTTCCGTTAACTTAAAGTTCTCGTTAATTTCTTCATTAATTAGAACTGTCTAAACGGCGCTGTGAGAAGGTTTAACTACACCACCATGCCTTTCGCCAATGTAAAAACGAATATTACTTAAACGACTTCTCTTAATAAATTGAATAGCAAAATGACAGGTCGTTCTTAATTAATTCCTACGGATTTATAAATTCACATACTAAGGACAGATGATACAAACAAAAAAATGGATGCCTGGATTGGTATATATTTTTTGGCTTAATTTAATTTAAAATGATGCAAATAATAAATTTTTAGAATATGAAGAAATTGTAAACCTTCTGTGATGTTCAAAAGTTTGCCCGTCTGAAACCATCCTTATTAATCTATACAAATATTTTTCACTTTAAATTCCATTTTTGAGGAAATTTGAAGACAAAAGTAAAACCTATGCGGTAAAGTTTATTCATTTTATTAGGTCACCTGAGTAAACTCAGGTGACCCATTGCTATATCCGTTTTCGTCCGTCGTCGTGCGTCGTCCGTCGTGTGTTAACATTTGAACATTTTCAGCTTCTTCTCTACAACCACTGAACCAATTTCAACCAAATTTGGCACAAAGCATTTATGGGTGAAGGGGAACAAAAATTGTGAATTTCATGATCCCTGCCCCCCTGGGGCCTGAGGGGTGGGGCCAAAACCACTAAAATTAATGCAATCTTTAAAAATCTTCTTCTTTACTCCTGGACATCAAGCAGTCAAACTATTTGCATATTTGTAATCAGCATTGAGTCCTCTACCAAAACTGTGAAATTCATGACCCTGGGGTCAGGGGTTCTAGTGCTAGGGCGGGGCTAAATAAGTATATAGTGAAAATGCATTATTTCTTTGAAAATCTTCTTCTCTGCTCCTGGGTATAAAATAAACCAACCAAGTACATAGTTATGATGAGCATGAGTGCCTCTACCAAAATTGTGAATTTTATGGCCCCAGGGTCAGGGGATCTGGTGTTAGGGTGGGACTCTATTGATTATATATAGTGAAAATACATGATTTCTTTGAAAATCTTCTTCTCTGCCCCTTTGTATCAAATAAACTAAGTGCATAGTTATGATGAGCAAGAGTACTTTAACCCAAATTGTGAATTCTATAGCCCCATGGTCAAGGGTTCTGGTGTTAAGGGGGGGCTCTATTGATTATATAGTGAAAATACATGATTTCTTTGAAAATCTTCTTCTCTGCTCCTAGGTATCAAATAAACTAACTAAGTGCATAGTTATGATGAGCAAGAGTGCCTGAACCAAAATTGTGATTTTTATGGCTCCAGGGTCAAGGGTTTTAGTGTGTGTGTGTGGGGGGGGGGGGGCTCTATTGATTATATAGTGAAATGCATGGATTCTTTAAAAATTCTTCTTCTCTGCTCCTAGGTATCAAATAAACTAACTAAGTGCATAGTTATGATGAGCAAGAGTGCCTGAACCAAAATTGTGAATTTTATGGCCCCAGGGTCAAGGGTTTTGGTGTGTGTGTGTGTGGGGGGGGCTCTATTGATTATATAGTGAAAATGCATGAATTCTTTGAAAATCTTCTTCTCTGCTCCTAGGTATTAAATAAACTAACTAAGTGCATAATTATGATGAGAAAGAGTGCCTGAACCAAAATTGTGAAATTTATGGCCCCAGGGTCAGGGGTTCTGGTGTTAGGGCGGGGCTCTATTGATTATATAGTGAATATACATGAAGTCTGTGAAAATCTTCTCTGCTACTAGGTATTAAATAAACTAAGTAAGTATATATTTATGCTGAGCAAAAATGCCCTTTCTAAAATTATGAATTTTATGGCCACAGGGTCAGGGGCTCTGGTGTTAGGGCAGGGCTCTATTGATTATATGGTGAAAATACATTAAATCTTTGAAAATTTTCTTCTCTGTCTCTGGGTATGAAGCAGATGTACTACTTAAATAGTTATGATGAGCAAGGGCCTTTATCTTGCAGAATTGTGAATTCAAGGCCCCAGGAGTGGGGGGGGGGGGGGGGCTCTACTCATATACTGAAAATGAATTAATTGTTTGAAATCTGCTCCTTTATATTTATAAAACATGTATTTATTTTTTGATAGGCAATTTTAAGGGTACCTTTTTAAAATTTGTGCAATGTGTGGACCTAGGGTCAGGGGTTTACGTCACAGTGTTAGGGGCACTACTTATTATTGCTGAATATTACTGATTAATTGGAATGCAATATTGTTCCCCTACCCTGCGTATGGGTATTCAGTAACCAAGCTAAGCAACTGCTAAGTGTTTTGTTATGATGATCAATGGTGCCTCTTTCAAAATTGTGAATGCCATATAGCATCTGGCTTAAAACATGAATCAAATTCAATAACTGGAAAGTTGTTGCATAATGCTCAGGTGACCTATAAGGCCCGTGGGCCTCTTGTTCATTCAAACATGACCCAAGTTGTTATTTTCAAAGTCTTTGATAAAAGTTTGTTTGTATCATCTGTCCTTAACTGGGAAAGAGACTTTGAAAAAGAAATAAAATAGGAATTATCTATCATTACCAAATATAAAAAAGAACTAGATTATATCTCGTTTCGAGCTACAATATTTCTTTGTGAGAGATAATGTACAGGTCTTTCGTCCGATTTGTCTGTATAACAGCAACAATGACCTTGAACGTGCTGTATACTCGATACCCATTATATCGCAGGTTTCCCTGCATCGCGGTATATCGCAAAATGTGGGTACATAGGTTATATTCTTTTTGTTGATAGACAATATAAATGATGTCTGAAGGTTTATTTTTTTGGTGATTCAGAAGTACGGAACATCCGTTTGAAAAAAAAGAAGACATTTTCAGATTTCCAGACCGGTTTTAGTTATAGATAGTTTTCGATGCGGTCCTACTAAACAGAGAACTCTAGAGAACCCTAGAGAACTCTAGAGAACCCAAGGTTTATATTATGAATTTATATATTATTTATGCATAATTGGATATATTATTACTAAATAAAGCATATTTTATTCATAAAATCAATTAAAAAGATATTTTATGGAAGCTTTCAGCAGAAAAAACGTAACAATATAGAAGGCAAAATATTTTATGACATCCCGATCCCGATTGAATTTCAAGAAACATTTTTTATCGAAATAATAATATTTTCACACAATTTTCAATTATTTTTCACATTATTTAATATTCAATTTTATTGAAATGTATCATTCTTAATAAATTACTCTGATATTAAACATATTATTAAATGTCTTACTAGTTTTATTATAAAAGCTATGATGAAGTGTTAAGAGAAAATAGAGTACTCTGTTTAACATGATTAAATAAGCAAAAAACTTGTCAAAATATACTATATTTTGATTTAATTTTGTTTTGGCATGATATATTAGTTTCTAGAATATAAAAATTTCATTTGCAGACAAGAAATAATTAAATATCAATAGGGTTCTCTAAGGTTCTCTAGAGTTCTCTAGGGTTCTCTGTTTAGTAGTACCCTTTTCGATGGCCCCAAATTTAGCAAAAGTTTCCTCCCTTTGGTCGCCATATTGGAGGTCGACACGGTGAGTTTTCCTCTTTATCTTACCAAGTTTAAGAAAATATAGCAGAAATATTTGGTGGAAAATCTTTATTTAATAATTTTTTCCTAATAAAGGAAGCTTTCAAAAATTTATATACTTCAGAAAAATAATGATTCCTAATCCAGAATCGCAAATATAAAAATTGAAAATTGATTGAACAATGAAGGAATATGATCATTTGGACCTCCAGTATGGCGGCCAACGGGAGCTAACTTATGCTAAAATTAGGTCATATGATTGATTGTATATTGTTTAACGTCCCTCTTGAGAATTTTTCACTCATATGGAGACGTCACCGATGCCGGTGAAGGGCTTCAAATTTAGACCTATACTCGGCACTCAGGGCCATTGAGCAGTGAGGGTTCTTTATCGTGCCAACGCCTACCGTGACACGGGACCTACGTTTTTAAGGTCATATCCGAAAGACCCGTGATTTTCACTTCTTGTGCCGAGCGCTTGGCGAAGGAACAGTCACTACCTTTGTTTACGTCTTAGGTATGACGCGGCGCCGCGATCGAGAATCGAACCCGGGCCTCCTGATCACGAAGCGAACGCTCTACCACTAGGCTACCGTGACCGGTTAGGTCATATGAAAACTATCTATATTTGAACCATTTGAATTATAACTTCGTAAAAATTATAATAAAGTTCATCTTTTTAAGTTATTAGTTTATATAATTGGTCACTTTTCATGTACAATTACATCGTAAATTCAAAAATGAAAATTGAGGTCTGTGTCATTTACATGTTTCAATTCTCTCAGAACTTTGTATCGTTTAAAAAAATGTGTGTGTACAAAAAAAAATATTTATTTTCCACACCTCAAATTTTTTTTCTAAGCGATCTAAAGGCCTGTGGTTTCCATGTATTCCCATACCGCGATACAATGAGACTCTCCAATTTAGAAAGTAAATAAGAATTCCTGTTTTAAAAGTAGACCATTAATTAAACGATGCTAGCTTGGAAAATAATTGGGCACTGAAAAGTTAGGCCAAAGTTAGAATCATAATTATTATTTGATATAAGTTAAAATAAGAATTAGAAATGACACTTTTTTTACAAAAGAATTAAGTACCGCGATATAATGAGACACCTGTATATTTCGTGTTGTTTGACCCAGTCTGGACCCTTGTTAGTCATCGTGTTGATCTATCAATAAATATTTCTGTGCAGTCAATTATGCATTAGGAAAATGTTTTCTGAACTTATTTGATATGTTTCCACGAAGTTCCTAGTGACCTGGCCACTTAATACTAATTTCTTATTAGGGTTTGCCTTCATTTACTTACTTGAGAACCATTTAATTAGAGAAAGACTTGTTCCTGTAAAGAGTTTCTTTAAACATTGTTTAATGTTTCGTAAGATTTTTCGATATGATATTGTCATTTGCATAATAGTAGAGGGTACTGTCTGTAACGAAAAAGAACAGGGCATATGTCAGTAATTCAGTGTTTTCGACTTTCGACGGACTTGACACTGAGTGCCGTTGACATAAGCTTGCTATTTACAGCGGGGAGGGGGGGGGCAAAAATGCTTTTTCCCGCAAATTTCAATTTGTCTGACGTCACGGCGTCCGATAGTACTAGATTTAACAAGGGCTAATTTATGCATTCGTTCCATGATATTGTTTAGATAGTTCGAAGGTGGAAATTTCGATACATGCATAATCTGCAAAGCCCCATGTAGTTCGTCCCAGGAGGAAATGAGCATTTATTTACTTAACTTAATGTTCTTGTCTTAAATATAATCCGTGTTTTCATATTTGAACATGTCCGCTTCAGTTTTCACAAAAATGCCTCACTGTTTTGTGTTATGTATCAAAGATTAAGTAATATTATACATTTATTGACTGAGTTCGAGGGCAACATGCGTTTTGTCCCACCTAAGAACCAAACTGTCTGCCTGAGGCCGTTAGGCCGAAGGCAGACAGTTTGGTTCGAGGGTCCGACAAAACGCATTTTGCCCGAGAACTCTGTCAATAAATGTTTTGTTATACCTTTCATTTTATTTTATATTTTTTAACATACATGTATTTTGTACTATATTCCGTAATGTAACATTAGATCTGTCACTGTTTAAAGCCAAAGAATGAAAATGAGATTAAGCTCCGCCCATTCTGTGACGTAAGCGGTCCAACATCTCTCCGAGCGGTCCAACATCTCACTCAGCGGTCCAACATCGATTTTTTTATGCCCGCTCAGCAAAACATTAAAAATGTTGGACTTTTTTCTGTACAGATTTGTATAGGAACAATTTATCAAAGGTATAACAATACATGTTATGGTTAAATAATTGATTGTTTATTTTCAGTAAAATTATACCTTGACATTGAATTCCTAGTACATGTACCTAAACATCAGACACGTGGTCAAATATTTTGTTTTAGTTGTGATAAAAACTGATAAAACAATGCCTGAGAAAAATGCTGTTTAAACATAGAAAATGTCTTATTCAAGTTAGCTTTTATTTCTTATTGTGTTAATAGAATTTATGTTGCTGAATTGTTATACTTCACTCTTATCCAACAATCATATTTTGGACGATATTACATTGAAAATTAGTTTGCATCTTCTTGTTTTTTTCCCCAGATGCTTCAGTTAAGAATTTCATCAATCGATTAAGTAACAGTGTTAAGGAGAGAATCATTGTACACCAAATGGTTTGAGAAGCAATGAAAGCTTTAAAGAACAGCAGGGGAATGGTCAGCATGTGTAACGCTTAGAACTGCCAAGATTTTTATCGCCAGGGTTAGGGTTATACACGCCCATTAAGTGGCCAGAGATCTTCCAATTGATTTCGTCATATACAACCTTTATTTTATTCTGTTAGTTGAATAAAAATCAGTTAGGTCATTTAACTTAAAAACATTACGCACTTGAAAAATACTGACCCGGGATCTGGTCTTGAAACTTTTTAAGCCTAAGTCGATCAAAATCTTTATTTTATAATAAAATCCTGGAGCCAGGAACTTCAATTGATAGTTCTTGGACATTATTGTATACAATATTGATTAAGCTTGGTCTCTTGAACATAGGCACTTGGGGTATGGACCCCCCCCCCCTTTCCATTTTTTTTTCTTTTTAAATCTGGGTTCGATTCACCTTTTACTTATTTTTCTATTCTAATATGCACTATATGTTATCAAAAATGCAACTCTTTTGTCTCTACAAGCTCTTTTTAAAAATGCCGTTTTTCACTGATACATATAAAGAGAGAAGTCTTGCAACTCTTTTTAGTCATTCGCCTCAGAATGTATGTGTATTGGAAAGGAAAATTTCTTAGAAAAACTGATGGAGGCTTTATTACAATTTTATGAATTTTTGACAGTTCAAAATGCTTTCAATTCATCTGGCATCTATTCTGTAGACGGTACAATAGTTACTAAAGACTTGCTTTATTAAACTATCGCTTTCCTATGTTGATGATGCATAAAGTCATGAAAAGTACACCGACTTGACAGAGATTGACCTCAGGATAAACAGATTCCAGAAGAACAAAGAAATTACCCAAACGGTAAATTATGAGGCATCATCAAGAGACGAGAGTACAGCGTCTCAGGATTAGATCTGCCCACACCACTGCGCTGACAGTATCACCCAACAAAACATTAAACGGATTTTTAAAAAGTTGACAAGAACTTTGAGATTTCACTGTAATGGTTCATTATGCATTAGATGATTTAAAAGAACTCTTGTTTACGTACGTCAAGATGGGGGTGGAGGGCCGGATATTCACCTCCACCTCGCATGGTTCCGACGACAAAGTAAAGATGTACGTATAGTATGATAAATTTACAAAAAAAGATGTACCTATCTTTCTTTTTATTTTCTCGATTGGGTGTTTTATCATGCTGTATTTTGATGCGTTTACTAGACATTACCAGAGTTCTTAATCTTTCGTTTTCAATTTAACCCTCATTTCTGTGCGTGAGTTTCTGGACTTGGTCCGCCAATCTTCTTTTTTTAAATTTTCTCGTATGACTTTTCTGTATACAAGAGCTGAACCTTATCTGGTGATTTTCCAGCTCAGCAGCTTTAACCTCTTTGTATAATTATTTGCGGCCAATAACTACGATTTTTTGGCGAAGATTCTCAAGATGAGAATTTGCTCTTGTGTGGATACCTCCACGTGGCTTCGTTTTTCCATGTCAGCTATCTTTATCCGCAGGTATGTTAAGGGGTGCATTCGATTATAAGAACTCTTCAGACACTAGTGTCATTGTTGAGCATGCGCAATAGAGTATGTAATCGAATGCCTCGAGTCGAGCTCCAATGTAAACAAATATGGCTGATAACGTCGGATTAGTGTTTGCGGTCGATTACTTTCTTGAGGAAGAGGACATAGAATATGATGACGATGATATTGTTCCATATTTTTAGCTCTTCTGAGCTTAAGGCTCAAAGAGCTAATGCTATGGCCATTTGTGCGGTGTGCGTTAACTTTTTAGAATATGGGCTATAACTAAAGAACCCTTTGGCCAATCAGTACCAAATTTGCCACAGGGTATCCTTGGCCCAAGGGCTACCATTTATACTAAAATAAGGGTTGGGACCATAAAACAAGGGGAGATAATCAGGAAAACAAAACAAAACCAAAAGTACTAGTTGCTAAAAAATCTTCTTCTCCAGAACCGCCAGGCAGATTTTCACCAAACTTACATACAAGGATCAGGATATGTTGAAGATTAAAAATTGTTCAAGGCATGACCCTGGGGCAAAGGGCGTGGCCTCAAGGTCACTTTGAAGTTGACCTAAATTTACAATAAATAAAAATGTTTATATTTTGCTTACTATAAGGGCTAGTATCATCAAATCTTGTAAGTTGATGCATTTTAGGATTTCACATCATGTTAACTCAAAAGTAGGTCACGGTGACCTACTTTTTAAATTTTGCGGGCATTTGTTTTCAAATTGATTTGAAGGCATATTTTGCACACTTTAAGGACTATGATCATGAAACTTAGTCAGTTGATGCATCTTGGGTCCTTGAACAACGTCAACTTAAAAGTAGGTCACCGTGACCTACTTTTTGAACTTTATGACTTAACCTTTTTAAAACATTAAATCCCATTATTTCAGGCACAGAATCATCAAATCTTGTAAGTTGCTGCATCTTGGGACCTTTAAACATATTTAAGAAAAAGTAGGTCACTGTGACCTACTTTTAGAATTTTGCTGGCATATGTTTTTAAATTGTGTAAAAGGCATATTTTAAATACTTTCAGACTGTTATCGTCACGGCAATTATGTTACTTTAAGCTCACAATTTCTTCATCTTTTTGATCAAGTTGTGTCTTCATTGATGCAATTTTTGTCTCTAATGTATCTATCTGGGCAGATCTATCTGCCATATTTATGGTCTTTTGTAGGTCTGTGTACCTCTTCATTTTCTCTGAGAATGTGTCATTCTGTTGTTGCAGAGATGAACATTTTGCTTCTAGGTTAGATTTTAATACCTCTTTTTCAAGCGTTGACATGTGATTGAAACTGTTCATTTTTGTTTTGAGTTCTGTGTTTTCTTTTTCAAGTTTTGATGTCTTATTCATAAGTTCATCAAATTTGTTCAGTAGTTGTGTGAAATTCACTTCATTGGCTTGCATGCTTTGATTGTGTAGTTTTTGCATTGTTTCTAGCTTTGTTGTTAATATTGCTGAGTGTTGATTAAATATCCTTTCAATCGCACCTGTGAAATGGCTTTCAATTCTAGACATAAATGTCATCACTTGGGTTTCTGCTTGTTCTCTGGGTGTAACACTCTGGAATTCAGCTAGATCACTCTGCTCTGTGTTACAACTAGCATCCACTTTTTGCATTAGAAGGTTTGGTCTGTCTATGATATTGGTGTGTGTGACCCATTTTTCTTTTGTTTCTTCGGTATCGGTCAGTTCTAAAAGTGTGTCATTCATGTCGCTCCCTTGACTACTATTGTCATCACATTCATGAATTTGTGCATCATCAGCAATTAGTGATTCTTGAATTTCATGCATGTTCTGTGCCTTCTCATTGAGGGAGGCAAAGTACTTGTCCTTAAATTGAACACATTTGGCGCCTTGAATAACTACGGAGCCTGATTGGTAGAAATTTATTTTCACGGAGTTATTGACCGAGCCTTCATAGTCAAAAACTACTTTTATAACACAACAAATATCACTGGTCGTCGCCGTTGTTTTTTTCTCATCGAAGAAATCAAGTACTGCTTTTTTCCATGCCGGTATAGATTCACTAGTTAAATGGAATGAAACATTGTTAATTTTCCCATCACATTGTATGTGTTCTTTTGGTATCTCAGGTTCAGAAATGCCTTCATTGTGTTTGGCCGGAGCCATACCCTGGTTCCTACGACCTTGCGGCATCATGTATATCTAAATATTTATATGAAACGATACCTGCCACTTCACAAAACGCAGTATTATGAGGATATTGTTAAGATTGTTGCTAAGACACTATTACGATTATGGGGACGAGGTAGGTACCGTGAAAATGGACAATTTTATTCGCTGACCACGTTGTCCATGTGCGCCGCCATTATCGGAAGTACCAAATTTGGTTGAAATTGGTTAAGTGGTTTCAGAGAAGCTGAAAATGTTCAAATGTTAACACACGACGCACGACGACGGACGAAAACAGATAGCAATAGGTCACCTGAGTTACTCAGGTGACCTAAAAATGCATAACATTCATCAATACTAAGGCATGCAGATATAATCAGCTCGACCAGCCGATTGATCAAGTCGGGCCAAACTTGACCTCCCGTCTAGATGAATATGGGGCCAAAGTGGAGTGTTGGCCATATCAGGTGCGTTACACCCAGCTCCCGCAGACCCTTCTCCACCATCACGGGTCGCAACCCACGGCAAACAGGTTGCTCCATCTAGTCGCCTCTTACGACATACAAGGTGCCAGGGACCTATTCTTGTCACCCTGGGTCCCCACAGGGGTAATACAGAAAAAGCATTATGAAAATGAAATCCTTAAACAAAGAAAATGAAGAAACATAACAGAGTACTTGGTCAAGTGGTTAGACTATGGTAAGCCTTAGGACCTCAAAAGAGAATATCCCATTCCATTTACTTTTAAAATAAAATATATAAAAATCACCAATCCAAGATGAAACATTATGTACCGGAATTTTTTTGGAAGACTTCAGATATTTTTCATGTATATTTGGCACAGGTCTTACATTTTTACTGTATGCTTTAATTTCTAACATTTAACAATAGGCCCAGGGGCCTTGTGGGTAACCTGAGCATCATGCAACAACTTCCCAATGATTGAATTATGAACTAGATGTCAAGGCATTGTCACTTTTGAAAGAGTATACCGATGCCGATTATCTCAAAGTAGTTGTGAACCCCTGCTCATGGCTATCGGATAGAAAGAGGAAATCTTTCTGGCCTATGCGGAGGAATTCAGACAAGATCCATGCTGCTCTGAAGCCCTGTACAACACTAGGTGCAGATTATATATGTATCTGGATGTCAGGATTCTGTTAAGTTATATGGTTTGTGCCCGTCAGCCCTATTGTTCACTTCTCTCTAAAACATATTTATTTTCAATGTTATCTAAAAGTGAAAAAATTTAGCCATTAGATTTTAAAGAATAAACCAATTTAATATAGGTACATAGCATTCGTACAAAATAAAAATATACCATCATCTCTTGGTGAATTGATCTCCATATTATCTTTTGTTAGCCTACATCTAAACATGTAGATGATTAAATTAGTACATATATTTTGAACACCATGCAAACAACCAACAGGCGATATTGTGTGCCTGGCCCTCTGTGATTCCTGTGCAGCCCTTTTTCTTTTTCAATGTTTGGATCGCTCATTGTTTACCGCTCTATATTTAGAAAATCGCATCATCATCAAAGTGACCACTCGGTGCTCCTCGGATAGTTCTTGCCCTCACGAGCGTAATCATCCGAGACTTACCGATTTTTAATGGCTGCTTACACTGGGACCTCACATCCGGAAATCAAACTAAATGTGTCATCTCTCGTGAGAGATGACAATAATGTAATGGAAATAATTCATAAAAGACCGATACTACCACATATGTATAAAAGTACGAGTTAATCAAATACGAATAATCTTATGTACGACCTATTGTGTTACCATGTTGTCTCGTTCTGAATAAATTAGATTTAGCACTCAACACGTGGTTCTACATTTTAATAACTAATACCCACGAATTGATGATGATACACTTGGCACACAAGTAGACTACACTAAGATACACAATTTTGTTTATCAGTTTTTGACTTTGATGAACATTTTTGCTTTGGTTACTAAAAATAGAAATTTCTGTTAAATACTCTCAAAATGCCACTCCAAATATAGTTTAAGTTTGATTATTATATAATGTGGCATGCAAGTAGACTACACTAAGAACATAAAGAGACTTAATCAAGGATGATTATTGTTTTATTGCTGTAGTTATGTTTCAATTCCCAACTGCTTAAGAACTTTTCTCTACCTTTGCTATAAGTACAAACCAGTAGAGCTTCAGTCTCGACAGAGACTTCTGGTTTTGGATTGAAATTAGTTTAATTTCTAACTAAATCATCCGGTTCATTTGAATCCGATTCATCACTCTCTGTGGTGTTAAAGTATTCTGCTAGTCGTAATCTACGTGTGTATTCTTTAATATCTTTTTCGGAACACTTCTAGTATACCGGTCCCCATAAATATGGCTCTAAATAAGGTGCCGCCGAAGGCGGTGTACAATATATAGATGATCGCGTGAGCGATGGACAAAATCGAAAAAGAAGCCACAAATTGCAAATTTGACCCCGAATTCGTCTTCCTTGTGAAAAATTGGGTTTAAAAAACTGGTTTTTAAACTCAGTTTTTTAAATGAAAATTAATAGATTTCGTAAAATAACGTACTTGTTTAGGAAGTAAATCTCCATCTTGCGTTGTTTAGGAATGTAGTCACATGATCAATTTCTGACGTAATCTCATAAATATTCATGAGATGCGTCACTTGTGTTTTGACGTAATGAAGAAATGCCTGATAGGACTCAAAGTGCAATACTGTTAAAATTGCGTGATTTTTGTAAGAAATACAGGGATTTAACAAATGTTAGCTAATTACTAGTCGTCAATGAATTGAATTGTGCATAATTATCGATTTGAAAGGAATTCTGAATATTTGGACATGATTAGGAGGTCAGGATATCGAGCTGCAGCTAACGGTAAGTCGCTTTTACAATAACTTGCATAAACTCAGCGCTGAAAATCGTCATGTATCGACAATAGAGTTGATTTAGCCGAACTTTCATTTCTTAAACTTAATTTCCTTTGTAAAGAAAAAGTTTCATGCACTAAACCAAAGTGTAAGATATCGGCACGATTCGACAGGCTGATTTATGCAAGTTTTTGGTCACAAATGGCACTCGATCATAGTGCCTTTTGTATAAAGCAAAAATTACATAAATTAGCCAAAAGTCAGAAAGATTACAGAGTGGATTTATAAAACAACCCCAATTTTAAAACTATATAACCTAACCCTAATCACTCGATCGGATGCGTTTTGTTGAAGCGAGTGGGAAATTGCGGTTTGTTTACATTCTGCATAGCAATGGCAAGGGAAATAACTGCTCATGCGCAATCGCGTGATTCTGGGGACCGGCATACTAGAAACTTCCACTTTTTTAAACTCTTGCTTATTGCTATTAGGAGTCGGTGTATATTTTAATCCCTTTGACAAAAGTTTTATTTCCCATTCATTAAGTTGTTTACTAGACAGGTTGATCACTTTTGGTTCCACGCGTTTTTTAGGGTCTTCCGCTTCCTTCGGAAGACCCTACTGTTATTCTATTGTTTCTTATTATTCTTTTGTTTTCCCGCTCGATTTTTGACAGGCGATTTCTCAAAGACCTTTGGACTGATCGTTATGAAACTTTCAGGATAGATAGCTTGTAGTAAAACCTATTTAAATTGTTTTCAGTTTTTTGATACATGCCTTTATTTGTGAGTTATTGCCCTTTAATTGAAAATTTTTGATGTCTCGTTTCCACTGAAAATCTCAAAAATGACATAAGATATTTACACGAAAGTTGGAGAACTTGTAGCCAATACATTGTAGATGTGCACAACGATAAAATTATATAGCGGATTTCTTAAAGTTTGGAAGATATAAAACGGCAAAATTTAGTAATTTTTTTTTCTTTGAATTTTTGCTACTTTTTGTGTAATAACTTTTAAACCGAGAATAATTTGGTAAGAAATATAGAACAAAAGTTGTGGGTAATTACGAGAGCTTTCATATTTGATTAACGAAAAGGGGCTGGCCCCTATAATTAGGGGTTAATAGATCATACACGCTTTTTTCTGATAGCTAAAAATATTGGTATATTATGAAAAAGTTTGACTAAAATAATTTCGAACTTATAAAATCTTGTCATTTGATATAAAAAGAAATAAACTTCCAGCTATATTTAATTGTTTTTATATAAAACAAGTACATATATGTGAGAAACCTTTCAGGAACAAGTTGTCTACTATAGCCAGCCAAGCCTTTTCTGCATACATGTGCATATTTTTAGTTGATGCATCTAAAAGATATAGATTTAATTCGGTGTTTCTTTGTTTTCTTTTTATTCAAATAATTTTAAAATGTGATGATGTACACAACAAGAATTAGTACCTAGTTTAGAGGATTTTTTCGCGCTTGTTTGTAAACAACGCGCGGCATTGTGGGAAACAGGAAGATACTAAAGACGCAATGTATTAAACACTGATTTGACCTGATTCAAATTTGTCTGTATATGTTCCAAACAATTGAATTTTTGTATAGCATATACCTCGAAGTCATAAAGTCTGTACATAAGAAATTTAAAATACTCAATATTACCATTTAATTAAAAATTAAAACTACAGGTAAATATCAGGTCTCTAGTATATCCCGTTTTTAGTGTGCCCCTTCGAGTCGACGTCGGACACATGTTTGCCATGGTTTACAAACTGAAAATAGAATGATTTGTGAAGTTGAACATTTTCTCACAAAGAATCCGTTTGTAGACATGTGCACTCATTTAATCTGCAGCTACGAAGTACTTTGTCAGTTCTCTGGAACATTATTCTAAGCAGAATTATCCCAATTCATATATTCTAAGAATCTTGTGTGAATTGTTAACGAGGAAATTCTGACTGTCACATTAACAAGGATGAACACTCTTGACTCTGCTTCGGATTCCCCAGTGATAATTGTATCAAGTGATGAAAGAGCTGACAGCGACATTTTAATGTATGATTGGCTTGGACCATTGGAATGAGGGTTAGAATATTCTTATTACTTAAAATTTACACTAATGTTTACATGACAGTGACATACATTGATGTTATTAGAAATACACAAACACATCGATATATTATCTGTTTTACAGTTCAGACGCTCTCTGTTTGCCTTGTAAATCCCCACAGCTATATATTTTATTTTTTTTAAATTTCATTTTTGAGGATGTAATTTCAACAGTCCTACTATCTATCATAGTGATCATACTCTATAATTCAAACTGCACTTAATGTTACAGAATATATTCAACAAATTATATATTGACTGTGTGACTGTAAGGGTGATGGCAGATACTTATTTAGTTTTAATTTAGATTGTGCTTGTCAAGCCGCATTTGACATTTGGTGCATCCATGCTCAGTGTTCACACTGAGAGTTTATTCAAATGTTTAATTCGAATGAATTCACTGCTCCTTTAATTACTTCCCATTAGCTTCATGTGAACATGAATAGGGATAGCTAATTTAAATAGAAATGAATTTTGAATGTAGCTTAAACATGTTAAATAAGCTAAGCACTGTGGGTCCAAAGTTAATACTCTGAAAAATTGTGTGGAGCAATGTGCAAGTCACAATCTTCTTTTGTCAAGGTGTTATCGTAAGAGCTCGCCTTATGGGCAGGGATTTGTGCTGCTGTCTGGACTCGCTATAAATACATGTTCTTAAAAAGTCTTAATTATTTAATATCATACTTTACTGACAAAAAAGGACAAATATTGCTCAGTTAAATTGCAAAAGAAATTTGTTTTAAAATATTGTAATAATAGAAAGTTTGCTTTTTTGTTTGATAAGACTGCTGTAATGGTTTAATGTTTGTTTATTTGCCTTAATCATACATTTTTCAGTCATTTCATGGTGCCACCACTTGGAATGGTATTAGCTGCAAGTATAGACTTGTACTCAGCACTTATTGCCTTTAAGAAGTATGAGATCCATTTTGTGCTAACACCTACCGTGACACAGAATCTTGGTTTATGCAGTCTCATAGGAGTAACCTGTCTAAAGCATTTAGCAATGGGATTGGAACCTGCGACGTAAGTTTCAGCTTCTTATTGATACTTTGCTTGATAATATTTATTTGTGAATTTCACTCATTCACATATACTTAGAGATGTTAATATATATTGTTGAATAGCATCAATTTAGACCTTTACTTAGCTAAGTAAACATGTACTGTGAGGTTTTTAAGGTTTCATTCATTTTATATGCCAGATGCATGTTAAGGAACATTACTGCATAAATGTTTTTATCTTAAATTTGAAGCTCTTTACTTATATAGAGATATGTTACCATATAGTGTTAAACCTCTTCAAATTAGGGTAGACCACTTTAAACTCAGCAATGTGAGTGTGTTGTGTGAACTTGTGTAAGCGAGACAGTGTGTTGTATGAATTTGTGTTAGCAAGGCAGTTTGTTTTGTGAACTAAATTGTGTTAGCCTGACAGTGAGTTGTGTGTTGTGTAAACTCATGTTAACGAGACAGCGTGTTGTGCAATCTAATTAAAATTAGATGTTTGATCCGCTCGCATACTCGCTACACCAACATCTAACAACATCAGATAAAGGGTCACGTCAGAGTTCAAAATCTATCAACCAATCAAATTGTCGCTGCAAAATCATCGCATATTTGTTGACGTAATCGAATCTAATAAGTCTAGAGGTGTTTCGAATTTGACCTTTGACGTGACCCTCTATGGGATGTTGTTAGATGTTAGTGTAGCAAGTATGCGAGCGGATCTAACATCTAATTTTAATTAGATTGCGTGTTGTGTGAACTCTTATTAACGAGACAGCATGTTGTGTGAATTCAGGTTAGCATGATAGTATAAACTTATTCAATGAATACGAGGTAAACAGTCAAAATGTTGTCCCGAGGTAGTGGGGGGACCTTGTGAAACTGTTGCCCGAGGCCGAATGCCGAGGGCAACAGTTTCCCAGGTCTCCCCCACTACCGAGGGACAACATTTTGAATGTTTCACCGAGTAGTCATTGAATAAGTGTTTTATTACCTAACCTACTATATAATTAATCAAATTGGAATAAAAACACACAAATAATCAATTAAACGTTTTTCATGACTATATATTCACATACTTGTCTATTAATTAGCTGAACACATAATATAAAGATTAAATTAATATTTTTAACTTAAAGTAATACTTAATAAATGGATTGTTTGCGTTTTTTATTTAAATATGATTAATTATAGAGCAGGTAAATAGTGATGTCGTGATCGTCAAAATGCTTGAATATCACGATGACGCTTTAAACAGTCAACAGTTCATTCTGTGGACCGGTCAACAGTTCACTGTTTCATGATCAAAGACATATAGTTAACCGTGAAACAGTTCAAAATGCCTAATTATAATTTATATAGTAGGTTAGGTAATAATGTGTCATGTGAACTTGTGTTATCCTGAAAATTTGTCGTGTGAACTGGTGTTAGAGAGACATCGTGTTGTGTGAACTTGTGTTAGCGAGATTGCATTTTGTGTGAACTCGTGTTAGGGAAACTGTGGGTTATGGAAACTCATGTTAGCAAGACAGCGTGTTGTGTGAACTTGTGTTAGCGATATTACATGTTTTTTGAATTTGTGTTAGCATGACAGTGTGTTGTGTGAACTTATGTTAGCCTGACAGTGTGTTGTGTGAAATGGTATTAGGATGACAGTGTGTCGTGTGAAATGGTATTAGGATGACAGTGTGTTATCTCAACAGCGTTTGGTGCGAACTTGTGTTAGTGAATAGAGAGACAGCCTGTTTTGTGAATTTGTGTTAGCGTGACAGTGTGTTGTGTGAACTCATCTAAGCATGACAGTGTGTTGTGTGAAATGGTATTAGGATGACAGTGTGTTTTCGCAACAGCGTTTGGTGTGAACTTGTGTTAGTGAAAAGTGAGACAGCCTGTTTTGTGACTTTGTGTTAGCGTGACAGTGTATTGTGTAAACGTGTGTGAGCATGACAGTGTATTGTGTAAACTTGTGTTAGTGAGACTGCGTGTTCTGTAAACTCATTTTAGCGTGACAGTGTGTTGAGTGAATTCATCTGAGCGTGACAGTGTGTTGCCTGAACTTGTGTTAGCAAGGCAGTGTGTTGTATGAACTCGTATTAGCGAGACTGCGTGTTGTGTAAAACTTGTGTTAGCTAGACTTTGTGATGTGTAAACTCGTGTTAGCGAGACTGCGTGTTGTGTAAACTAGTGTTAGCCAGACTGCGTGTTGTGTAAACTCATGTTAGCGAGACAGCCTGTTGTGTGATCTCTTATTAAAGAGACAGCATGTTGTATGAATTCATGTTAGCGTGACAGTGTGTTGTGTGAACTTGTATTATCCTGAAAATTTGTTGTGTGAACTGGTGTTAGAGAGACATTGTGTTGTGTGAACTCCTGTTAGCAAGATTGCATTTTGTGTGAACTTGTGTTAGGGAGACTGCGTGTTATGTAAACTCATGTTAGCGAGAAAGGGTGTTGTGTGAACTCGTGTTAGCGATATTGCATGTTTTTTGAATTTGTGTTAGCGTGACAGTGTGTTGTGTGAATTTGTGTTAGCCTGACAGTGTGTTGTGTGAAATGGTATTAGGATGACAGTGTGTTATCGCAACAGCGTTTGGTGTGACTTTGTTTTAGTGAATAGTGAGACAGCCTGTTTTGTGACTTTGTGTTAGCGTGACAGTGTATTGTGTAAACTCTTGTTAGCTTGCAGTGTATTGTGTAAACTCTTGTTAGTGAGACTGCGTGTTCTGTAAACTCATGTTAGCGTGACAGTGTGTTGTGTGAATTCATCTAAGCGTGACATTGTGTTGCGTGAACTTGTCTTAACTAGACAGTGTGTTGTATGAACTCGTATTAGTGAGACTGCGTGTTGTGTAAAACTTGTGTTAGCGAGACAGCGTGTTGTGTGAACTTGTGTTAGCGAGACAGCGTGTTTGTGAATTCGTGTTAGCATGATAGTGTGTTGTGTGAACTCGTGTTAGCCTGATAATTTGTTGTGTGAAATTGTATTAGCATGACAGTGTGTTGTGTTAGTGTGACAGCGTGTGGTGTGAATTTTTGTTGGTGCAAAAGTGTTTTTCAGTGTTGTGATGGCAAGCTGTGTGATAGCCTAATGGCGTCTTTTGTGTTGGTAAGATGGCACGTTTTTATGAAAGTGCTATAGAGCTTTAGCAAGTGGCCCTATCTGAACACGCCTTATTATAATTGTTCAGTTCTCAGATATACAGTGAATTACTGGTATTATTGTCACCATGAAATCAGCATTTACAGTTGCAAATACCTATTTAGTAATCATAAGATATTGGTTTGCCAGTTTTTAAAAATATGGTATTCCAATGATGTGAAGTTGCAGTGTGTTAGAATGTTAATTTCAACAGACTGCCACTCCAATGCAGCTTTAAACAACACGCTGCTGTGTTAACACAAAACAAAATATCATGCAAACACAACTCTAAACAATCTGTTGAGTGTTAGCTTCACTGCATGTTGGATTCAGTGTGCTGGCATATTATCACTGACGTACATGCTAGCACATTGTCACCTCGTGCTAGTATGTTGTAATAAATACTCTAGCACATTATCCTAAACCCGCTAGTGCATGATTACTTTGCACTTGTATGTTGTCTTATTAGGGGATAGCATAAATGACTGCCTTAATTGGTGTAAACTTCTTTTAATTGATGGAAGAGTACATTAAAATTTACAAATTATACACAGAAAATGTGACAATAACTTATCTCTCAATTTGATAATCTAATTTATAATCTCATGAATTACACTTTTTATTAGTAAAAGAATTATAAACTAAAAAATTATAATTTCTTTTACACAGGTGTGACTCATCTGAATACTGAATTTCGATACCAAGCATGACCATGATTTGCCAGAAGATCATCTGTTTGGATTTGACATGGAATAAACAGCATAGTGAAAATAAGTAAAGTTTTGGTTTGTGAAGACAACTTTTAAACACACTGTGTATCATTTTTAAATTTTGATTTGACAACATAAATCCACAAGTATAAACATATCAATTGCTCTCAGTTTTTCAAGTGAAATAGTTTTTGTAACAGAAGTACATGTACCAGTAATTACATTGGAATAAATGTTATTTTTAAATATAGTAATATTTTTTTGTGTTGCATGTTGATCTCTTTATTAAGGTCTTCCCTTTCAAAGTTTAGACTTACTTATTCTAATGATTAAGATAGATCCTCTGTCTTCAGCAGGAATATAAGATCTTGTAATACATGTATGTGTATTTTTACAGTAATGTAAAATTTTTTACAGTTATGTAAAAAAAATGTTATTTTGGCACATACAACTAAATAAAGGCATAAACATGTGTATGATTCCAAGGAATTCAGTACATAGGGCATGTAAATGTAGTTTTCTAAAACAAGATTGAAGAGATGTCCAGTCGCATTTCAATGTCAACTGCAAAACTGTTCCTGTTGCATACTTATTAGCCCATCTGAGCTAAAGGAACCAGTAAGATGGTAATCTAGCAAAACACTTATGTTTCTGTAGTATGACACGTTTCACAAACATAATTGCAACAAAGATGATATATCCAATATCAAAAGTCATAATATTGGAAGTTTAACTGTTATGGATACGATTTCAAGAATGCTGTTAGAGAGACCTCATGCTCACACCAAATTAAAGAATTCAAGTAAGGGTTTTTGAGACAAATGGAAAAAGAGAATGTTAGCAAAGTTGACAATCTAGACAGAAACATTTAATTTTTTGCTTATCGCTAGGAAGGAAGACCCACTCGTTGCTTAGCAACGAGCTTTGCTCTAGTCATTTGTTGATGATGCTGGAATCTCTGTCCGCTGTTCGGTTTGCCACCGCCTAAAAAATACTTGTTAAAGCCATATATGGCGTATGTTCAATGAAAATTATTAGACTAAAATTACAAGAACTTATTATTTGTATGATTACTTTATATAAAGATAGAACTTTTCCGTAAATTCCAAAATCTAAGTCAGTTGCGTTATAAAGATATCACAATTTAATTTGGATTCTCGGAATTTTCTCCGACTCGGAAGAAAATACAAAAGATTTAAATAACACATTATAGAGAAGATAAAATTGTATTATTAGGTGAAACGAGGTGTTTAACTATATTTATTTACTTAATTTTGTATTTTTCAAAAATATATTTTTTGATCAGTTACGCCATATATGGCTTTAACTTTTTTTCCAATGTAGGTGATTCCATTTTTCTTGTAGGTATTTTCTTGGAAGTTATTTGGCATTCTATAACCGTTTCCGTATTTGTTATTTAAATGATTAAGTTCACCACTACTCCATGATTGCGTGATATTGTTTTTTCTTTTATCAAAATTATGGTAATGTGGTTTGTTGTTTTGTTTTCCTACATACCTTTATTGCTCTTGATGTTGTAATATATGCTTCTGTTGTACAAATTTTGTCTGCCTCTTTTTGCAGCGCAAGCTCATTAATTTCTTGTTGGATCATTTCACTTGGTGAATGATAATTCAAAATTTCTTCTACATTTACAGATTTAACAAATGTTTCAGTGTTGTCACTGTTCTCCGTACGATTTTCACATACCTTGATCAGATCTCGCAGTAGATCATTTGTTGTATCCATTTTCTCTCTTATATTACTCATCGTTTCAAGGATGTTGAAAAGAATACCTTCTGTATTTATTTCTCCTCCTTTTCTTTATCCCTCTGACTATCTTTTCTTGTTGCCATCTCGATCACTGGTTAACAATATCCAAATTTGAAAATTTCACAGTGTCCGGTTTTTAAAGAGGTAAAATTAAAATAAAAAAGGCAACACAGATTAAAACGTGAGCACCTTGCATTACATCTTCAGACGTTTACAAATGTATTCTTTATCCTGACTGCAATGTCTTACAAAACTATTAATACTTTAACAAGAGGCCCATGGGCCACATCTCTCACCTGAGCATTGTGGCTAGGAAAAAGTAGAAATTTATTTACTATTGAAAAGTTTAAATCCAAAAGTTTGGCCTGCTCTATCCCAAAGATTCTTAGAGAATTTTCCCATATATAATGGCTTTGCTACATCATTCCTTTGCCAAGCGCTCGGCACTAGAAATGAAAGTCAAGGGTCTTTAGGATATGATCTTAAAAACATAGGTCCCGTGTCACGATAGGTGTTGGCACGAACTGCTCAATGGCCCTGAGTGCCGAGTATAGGTTTCAATTTGAAGCTTTTCACCGGCATCGGTGACGTCTTCAAATGAGTGTAAAATTTTCTCAAGAAGGACGTTAAACGAGATCAATCATTCAATCGTCGGGGGACGTTTGGATTTAATGATCTGGGGATGTATAAATTACAATGGAGTCAGCAAACTTTCTGTTATAGAAGGGAACAAACATGCTCAAAAATATGTAAAAATAATTTTAATTATCTTTGGCAGCACATTTCTCATCAAATGATTACCTATATCAAGCTGACAATGCCCTCGTTTATAGGGACAGGACTGTAAAAGAATTTATGACACAAGAGAATATTCCGACTATTGATTGGCCTTCTCAAAGCTCCGATATTAATATAATTGAAAACTCTTGGCGAAAACTTATAAAGGAACTTTGTAAAAGGATAAAAAAAAATTGAGAACCACAGATGACCTGTAAGCGGCGATGAGATTGTTGAAATTCTTAATGGCTTGTGTTGTAGATATTTTGACATTGAAAGTGTTAAATCTTTTCGATCTTGTTCCAAAATGAAGAGTAATAAGCAAATCCTCTTGTTTATCTTTCCAAATGTGAACCCCTACAAGCAAGGTTTCATTTTAAAGAAGGCGCTGCTGGTAAATAAATATTCGATGTATAAAGAGAGAAAATCGACAACTTTGGAAATATCCGGAAAATAATACATTTTCTATCTCACGCTTACACTCCTAAAAAGCAAATATTTTCATGTTAACAAGATGTAAGAAAAAATACACTGTTTCAAATCACTCAAATGATCAGTCTAGTACTGCAAGTTTGATGTACATCAAAGCAACGAATAGTTTTCAATTAAAAAGTCCATAGAACACCCATCATGGTGTTTTCCAAAATCTGTAAACAGTTTGGAAGGAGATGTCTATTCATCATCCTTGTTATCACGATGGCCACATTGATACGGCTCTGATCTTGTAATACTCCCAAACTTGATTCGCCCCGCTCCGAACTCCCCATCATTACAATCACCTTCATGAAAAGTCCCCTTGTTGTCCGTGAAGCGGTAAATCAGAAAATTATTTTTTTAACCTAAGTGAAATCTGGCACATGCTTTGGTAGAGGTTCCTCGTGATAGTCAGGTACACCTCCAACGTCTGACATTTCTAAAACAATTGTACTTTACATTTAATAAACACATGGCGAAGGAACAATTGGCCACCAATTTTAATGACTAGGTCAGTCGCAGCCCATACGAACTCACGACCTCCTGATCATGAAGCGAGCACTCTGCTGACTGGGCTACTGTGAACGGTTGCTGTTCTTAAGAAGAAGATTTTTAAAGAATTTTCCTATATATTTCTATATAAAACTTTGGTAAGCCAATGTGGCCCTGTCGTACCCCTTGGGGGACATGATTTGAACAAACTTGAATCTACACTCCTGGGGATGCTTCCATATAAATATGAGCAATAATGGCTTTGCTATTCCTATGAAAAAGATTTTTAAAGAATTTCCTATATATTTCTATAGAAAACTTTGGTCGGCCATTGTGGCCCCGCACTACCCCCGGGGGAATATGATTTGAACAAACTTGAATCTACACTACCTGGGGATGCTTCCATATAAATATGAGCAATTATGGCTTTGCTGTTCTCAAGAAGAAGATTTTTAAAGAATTTTCCTATTATTTTTATATAAAACTTTAAGTTTCAGTAAGTCAAAGCCCTGTCGCTTAGAGATGTTTATATAATAATTAATTGGCCATTGTGGCCCCGTCCTACCCCCTGGGTGTTATGATTTGAACAAACTTGAATCTACACTACCTGGGGATGCTTCCATATAAATATGAGCAATTATGGCTTTGAGAAGACGATTTTTAAAGAATTTTTCCATATATTTCTATACAAAACTTTGGTTGGTCATTGTAGCCCTGTCCTACCCCCTGGGTGTCATGATTTGACAGACTTGAATCTACACTACCTGAGGATGTTTCCCCATATCTTACCTGGCACAATGGTTGAGAAGTTTTTTAAAACATACCACCAAATTTTCACTAATTGTCTCCCCTTGAATGATGGTTTGGCCCTTTATTTGTAAAAACTTGAACCGCCCCCTTCACCCGGGATTGCTTTGTGTCGGATATCCCCTTCATCTAAGCATGCTTTATGGCAAGTTTCGTTGAAATTGGCCCAGCGGTTCTTGAGAAGAAGTCGAAGATGTGAAAAGTTTACAGAACAACGGACGCCGGACAAAATGTAATCAGAAAAGCTCACTTGAGCCTTCGGCTCAGGTGAACTAAAAAGCATCCAGATATTACATATCTGGAATAAACTAGAACTGTCAAAAAAGGAAAAAAACCCCCTGCTGGGTTTTTCAGAAGTAAGTTTTTACATAAGAAAGATATGTATCAAACATGAATTATGAAATTTTTCTTCCAGTGACCTTGAAGTTCCCCAAATGACCTTGGGTCAAGGTCATGACACACCCTTGGGTCTTGGGCAATCTTTGTGTGAAATGAGAACCTACCAAGTTTATCCATAAGAAAGATATGGACCAGACACTAATTATGAAATTTTTCTTCCAGTGACCTTGAAGTTCCCCAAATGACCTTGGATCAAAGTCATGACATCCTTGGGTCATGGGCAACCTTTGTGTGAAATGAGAACCTACCAAGTTTATCCGTAAGAAAGATATGGACCGGACACGAATTAAGAAATTTTTCTTCCAGTGACCTTGAACCTCCCAAAATGACCTTGGATTTATTCCTTATAAACAATACTCATGATCATGTGTGTTGGCCAGGGAATCCTACTGACAATTGTATTCACTAATAGTACAATAGCATAGAAATCCTGTACAGTAGTATCTGTAGTACGTAACCCATAATGCAGCTTTCATTCAGCTGCTTTGTCAGTTGAAGTCACTTTGGTGCCTCATTTGCTAATCTGATGTCAAAAATATAGTCCCGGTTCCCATGCAAAATACTTGTCCAAAAAGAAATTTTCATTCATGACAGCAGAAAATTGTATCATAGAGAATACTTATAGTTTAAAGAACAAGGTACAGTTTCAATACAAATTATACCGTATATTTTTCTTAAATACTGTGGTTTCATCAATATTCGTTGAGCACCAAATTTCGTGGATTTCGTTGTTGAGCAGATCAACGAATTCAAATGTTCATTGAATTACGAAATATGACATACATTTGTATAGGCAATGCTTTGTCCACTAAATTACATATCCTCGAAAATGTCTATTTTTCAAAATCTACGAAAATTGATGCCAACGAAAATTGATGAAACCACAGTATGAAAGTCATATCAAAATTTGTTCTTTCTAAATCATAATTATTCCCTGCAGTTAGAATACACAGATCGTTTTTCTCATATGACATCCTAAAGGCTAATTGTGACGTCATTAACTTGTACATTTTCACGTATTTTTAGGTCACCTGAGTAAACTCAGGTGACCTATTGCTATCCGTTTTCGTCCGTCGTCGTGTGTCGTGCGTCGTGTGTTAACATTTGAACATTTTCATCTTCTTCTCTGAAACCACTGAACCAATTTCAACCAAATTTGGCACAAACTATCTATGGGTGAAGGGGAACAAAAATTGTGAATTTCATGATCCCTGCCCCCCCGGGGCCTGAGGGGTGGGGCCAAAACCACTAAAATTAATGCAATCTTTAAAATCTTCTTCTTTACTCCTGGACAACAAGAAAACTGTTTGCATGATTGTAATCAGCAATGAGTCCTCTACCAAAATTGTGAAATTCATGGCCTTAGGGTCAGGGGTTATAGTGCCAGGGTGGGGCTAAGTAAGTAGGTAGTGAAAATGCATTATTTCTTTGAAAATCTTCTTCTCTACTCCTGGGTATGAAATAAACCAACTAAGTACGTAGTTATGATGAGCAAGAGTGCCTCTTCCAAAATTGTGAATTTTATGGCCCCAGGGTCAGGGGTTCTGGTGTTAGGGCGGGGCTCTATTGATTATATAGTGAAAATACATGAATTCTTTGAAAATCTTCTCTGCTCCTGGGTATTAAATAAACAAATTAAGTACATAGTTATGATAAGCAAGTGTGCCTCTACCAAAGTTGTGAATTTAATGGCCCCAGGGTCAAGGGTTCTTGTTTAAAGGGGGTGGGGCTCTAATGATTATATAGGGAAATGCATGAATTTTTGAACTCTTATCCTTTGCCCCTGGTTACAGTACCCGCATCGTTATTCTTTACAATTCTATCGTGTTCTATCGTGCATGTATCCTATCGTATCGTGCGTGTATCCTATCGTATCGTGCGTGTATCCTATCGTATCATTTTTTCCGTTTATCAGGTTTTGCGTTTTCTATCGTGTTTTCCGTTTATCGTGTTTTGCGTTTATCGTGTAGATCGTTTATCAGGTTCTATCGTGTATCGTGTTTTGCGTTTATCGTGTATACTCGGAAACCCTCGCATTTTATCTTTACTATGTAAAGAAACTACTGAGCTATTCCGAGTTTCTTTTTCGTTTTGTTAATAAAAATAAGATTAATTCAACCGAAAAAGAGAAAATAAAGATTTATCCCTTTCCTTTTCATCAATATAAGAAATATTAAAGTGTAGAAGGAAAAAATAATTAATCGCGTATTTCATGAATGAATAAATTGATTTATTGATAATTAATTAATTAAATAAATAAAATAATTATATCATAGTAAAGCAGAGAGTAATTTTCAAAATTTAAACAGTAACTCTATTTTTCGGAAATGAAATTCGATCGACTGGTCTATTTCTTTAAAAAATAATTTATCGAATTGTATGATTTATTTTGTCAAAATTAAATACTATTAATATGATTTTCTCAAATGAATCGGAGTTACCGGAAAAAGATTTTTGGTAAGCTACGATGTTAGCGTAGACAAAAAGCAAATAAATAGATAATAAGCAGGATATTGAAATGTATCTTTTTTTCATGCAATATTCTGTTTTTCCTTGTTTATCGTCTGATAACGTTAGAAATATGTTTACGCGTATGACCTGCATGCATGCACAATTAATATTTAAAGTCTTGATGTTACAAATATAATATAACATAAGACAATGTTCCAGATGATTTTAACAACGATTTTGGCCGTATACGTTCAAATGTTAAATTTATTTTTAAAAGCTAATTATAAATTCCTTGACATATGTCTAAATTAATAAAAGAAATCAAAATTATAAAATATAATCAATGAAAATATTCTACCCAATTTATCACACAATGAATGTTACTATAAAATAGACGATTTTCATTAATTTTATCTGGCATTAGATAACATAACAATAATATGAAAACATGAAGTTTTTTAACAGCTTACCTTTTCGGCGTGGAAATAAACTCAAAATATAATCCATCGGGATGCCAAAAAATCAAAATAAATCGAAGACCTTTCCTTACAAGAAAACTGACAAGTATGTGTAGCTCTCTAATTAGCACACTGTCTTCCTGTGCGGTCAACCGCCCCCTCCCCCTTCTCCCCTAACTGACACCTCGGCCCGCGTGTGTGTGATCACCGTCAACATAACTGTACTGATTTTTCACCCGGGGTCAATTACTAACTTCGAATATTACCTGGTTCTAATGAAACGCATCTACTTAATTTCGGGATTTTGTTCCTAACTTGTTTGAACAATTTTATCAAAGATTTAATTCAAAATACATTAAATAATTGTACGATTTATGGATTAAAAAATCATCTTGAATGTTAAATAAAAATTCAAAATAAATCAATTTGATGAAATACAGTCCCTAAACTCACTCCGTTGATTCTTTTTCATTTAGTACAATGTTTCCATTATGTTTATGTAAATAAGTCTTTTGATAAACATAAAAAATATATTGCACTTATGGTACGTGCACTTTCGGGTCATCAGGTTTTCTACGTAAAACGGACAAAATTAATTCTAGGAATAAATTTCATTGATCGTAGAAACGGATGAAATAGTTCTAACATTCTAAACTATGAAAATTAGCTCGCATTATTTTTTTTTACGGTATATTACTATAAAAATAAAACAAACGGAGTCGTCTGATCCGCCGTGACCATGCAAGACTAATAAATACACCGAATCAATTTATAGTATTAATCGATTTTATTCCATACGTATATAACTTTATTTAAGAATTCAATATTATATTTGGCTATTTGGTTAGATCTTGTTTATCTAATTTTAAATTAGTTGCGGACTTTCAAAATACCGCCCTTCGAATATGCCTAATATGAGATAACCGGGTCAGTGTAAAATGATTTTTAAGGTTTAAGAATTCATTTGCCGAATTAAACCTATTTTTTTGTTATCATTAGAAACAGTACACACAGAGTTTAATAGCAATGATTTATAATTATTTAGTCGGAAAAGTCGCATTTCACTCTTTTAATATTTGTTAATTAATTTTTCTGTTTTGTATTTTAAGGAAGAAAGTATTTAACCATTCAATGTTCGTTAATAAATACGAGGTTTTAAGTATCTGTAATATAAAATGTTTACATGTACATATGTCAGAGCTTAGCGTAAACGTACATGTGCAGTTGTAGCAGATTCATATTCTCATGACACAGTTTACATGTATTAATGCAGATCGCCATTATTTTAATAATTATTTAGATTTCTATTCAGAAAATTTAATTTTCTTGAACTGTTTCGTTCTTGATAGATCTATCATGTTAAATTTATTAATTTTGTTAAAGCCGTTTTCTTTAAACCTTTCTTTCGGCCAGTCTTCTAGTTGTATTATTTTCTAAGATATTAATATTTAATTGCAATTTTTTGATACATCGCAGATTGTAAGCTTTAGACATTAAATACAAATATTTAATTTATTGCGTAAATTTCTTCCGTGAAATAACTTGGTACTTGTAGATAAACTCATTACATAGAAAATTAAAATGTATATTTTTCATAAATAATAATTATAAATCTGTTTATAGAGTTTCAAAAGTCACACACTTGAGAAGAAATTTAAAAAAAAAATACAGTCTCCATTTCATAAAAATCCATTTAATCACTGTCAATTTTTTTTATATAAATAAAAAAGCAACTTTTGTAAAATTAATACAGAAATCTCAGGTTCTTTTTATAATAATTAAATGTACTTTATAGTTTAGATTTGAAGCTCTGCGAGTATTTAAATTAAAATATAATTCAATTTAGATAATCTTTAATCTTTAAATTTAATTCAAAATAATCTTTTCGTCTTGTCAAAAAACGTTCCGCATTTTGAAACAATCCTATCAGGTTTTGCGTTTATCCTATCGAGTAGATCGTTTATCAGGTCTATCGTGTTTTGCGTTTATCGTGTTTTGCGTGTATCGTGTTTTGCGTTTATCGTGTTTTGCGTTTATCCTATCGTGCGTGTATCCTGTCCTATCGTGCGTGTATCCTATCGTATCGTGCGTGTATCCTATCGTATCGTGCGTGTATCCTATCGTATCGTGTATCCTGTAAAGAATAAGGTATCTATTATAGCTTACAGTCTAAGCATCATTCCTCAGAAAAGGGTTGCTTATGCATCAGGTTAATGAATAAAACTATGGGAGAAGTGAATTCAAATTTGAGGAAGAAATAAACAATAACCTGAAGAAATAAAAAAAATTCAAATATTGAAAGGCAAGAATATACAAATATATACAGGCATGTAGTATCATTTGTATCAACCAGAAAAATTATTTTACACTTAATTGAAAAAAAATGTTGACCTACTCCCCAATACTCCCTGTCTGTTTTATGATATTAATTATAATTTTAGGCATCAAGTAAATTTTAGAACAATGTCTACACATTCATTATAACACATATCAAAGAAATGAAGATATTTTGAAATATATTTTGATCAACATCACAAAATTTATGTAATTGGCCCAAACTGGCGGATGATGAAATAAGCAATTAAATGTTCTACTTTCCTATTTGTAAGCATTATGTGTCCAGTGGTAAGGAGCCTATTAGGATAGCATAAAAAAAGAATGTACCAATGTTAATAATTGATTTATCAAAAAAAAATTTATTTCCTTTTCCTTCGGGACTTTTTTATTCTCATGTTCATAACTAAATCTAAACATAAAAAAATGCTGGCCTTATAATGAAGAAAGGGGCCTCTTTCAAAATTGATAATTTCGCAGGGCTGCGGGGTCAGGGGTACCAGGGGGGTACTTTGACTAAAAATGAATTAATGCTTTGAAATTTGCCCTTTGATAAGCAATGGTGCCTCTTTCAATATTTGTGAATTTCATGGCTTTTGGATTAAAACACGAACCAAATATAATCACTGGAAAGTTGATACATGATACTCAGGTGACCTTTAAGGCCCGAGGGCCTCTTGTCTTTAAAAGTTGCAGAATATCTTCAGTGGAATTTTCTCTCAGAAAACATGCTCTACCACCGTCGCCCAGAAAGATTTTGACGTATGTGATTTTTCATAGCAGTTTAAATTACATGATATATCCAAAAATTAAAGTGGGCAATGGAGGCAGACACTATTTCGTAAAGGAAAATTAGCACAGAAATGAGTCATTTTGAGGCTTTTCTGCATTTAACTTAGAAATGTACCAAATTAATGACATCATATTTCCAGAAGGGTCCTCCTTTATGCCATATTCTTTAATGATTTATAGTATTCATCTACTTAACTATTGTTAAAGCCAATGTCATAACTATTTTTTGGGTCGCCGCAGTGGTTAGAGCGTCTGCTTGATAGTTGCAAAGAGCTAGTTAATCCATATGTCGAGGGCTCCAATCCCACTATGGGACATGGAGACCGGTCCTTCAGATGAGACCGTATAAACCGAGGTCCCGTGTTGCAGTAGGTGCTGGCACGAAAAAGATCACTCCCTGCTCAATGGCCTGAGTGCCAAGTAAAAGGACAAAATTTGCAGCTCTATGCAAAATGTGGCGTCTCCATATGAGTGAAAAATTCTCAAGAGGGACGTTAAACAATATACAATCAATCATTACTTTTTAAGAACATGTAATTTTTAGGGCACAATATAGCTCAATGTAGCCCTCTCCGATTTTTTTTTTGGAGAGGGCTACAATTTAATTTGTGGGCAAGATGCGGGAGTAGATACTCCCGCACGGATTTGGGCTAAATTATCAGTAAACGGCTATTTTATTATCATCTCTTACCTGGAATCCGAAAATGTCATTATGCAAAACATAAATCGATCCAAAAATATTCACAACGATCCTGCATCATCCATATATCGGTTATTTTTCGTGATGTCAACAGCACAACTTGAATTTATCCGCCATGTTTACTGACCTTGATGGATTGTTTTTTGGGACAGCCAATGAGAATTAAGGTTCTTTAGGAGCGGATCTACTGGGTTTCCCCTTTTTTTAAGCATACGTATCGCTGTTTGCGAAAAATAACACTTGAAATGATTTTATTTATCGAGTTTTTATGATATACTTCAGCACAGTCGTTTAAAAACATAACATTTGATTTATTTAGTTGTTCTAATTTCAAGCGAAAGTCTCAGTACGTCTCGTGTGAACTGTCATGGCTGCTGATTAATGCAGCTGGGAAGACACAGATTTATTTTACATGGTTTTGATTTTAAACAGGTATGTTGTTGACAGTGAATAAAAATTCCGCCCATAAGAAGTAAGTTTAATGTTAAAATAATTTTTTTTTCCTTCAATCGCCCGTATCAAAAAAATATATTTGCACCATTACAAAGGATGGAATTGAGCCCTCTCCAGAAAATATCAGATAAAAAAATCGGAGAGGGCTACATTATTGCAGCTAGGCACGATAAAGCTCAAACCGTACCTTCTTCTTTGAATGAATTGAAGAGAGATCGATTGAAGTTCATTTCTATAGAATGATATTAAAGGGTGGAAAAACTAATACAAACATAACTTTTCTGTTTATCATTTTTACATTATCCAAGGTTTTATATTTTAGGACTAGGTCACACATCATAGTTGCCAATGTTATTTACATATCCTACTATTCCAAAAAAGATGCCCATGGCCCACATCTCTCACCTTAGCACTGTGGCTAGGAAAAAGTAGAAATCAGTTTAAAACTAGTCCCATGACCAATCATGGCTTTGGTATTCTTCAAAACATGATTTTTAAAGAATTTTTAAATATGTCTATGTAAAATTAATTGGCCATTGTGGCTCCGCCCTACTCCCCAGGGTCATGATTTGAATTACACTTCCTAGCCACATTTTCGTGAATAATTTACCCTATCTCGCTGCCAATGCCAGAGCTACTCTGAAGTCATCTGGTTTATTATGTGCAGAACACACAAAAAAATAAAAGTTTTAGATGGACCGACAAACAGACAAGACATACAGACAATTGGTGTTGAGAAAACTCACTTGAGCTTTCAGCTCAAGTGAGATAATACGAAGGCTAGTGAGAGTTCAATATTGCAAGTAATAAAAATTCCACTAGCTAAAATTTGCTAGTGGTCAAAAAAGTTAAAATTTATTCCCGCTAC